>NW_018406991.1:150416-152339 GCF_002113885.1 Mizuhopecten yessoensis | reverse complement strand
TTTGCAAAGACGTTATGTAAATACCACCCTTTGTTTATTCATTTATGTGCACATTGCTATGATTATCTGCTTGCTTAATGTATAAAAGTGATAGTAAGCCTTTGTTTTTGTTCCACAATTATAACTAATTTTATATAATACTATTATCCATATAGTGTAAAGCGCTTTAGAGTAATTTTACAAATTATATAAGTGGGTATATAAATGTTGTATATTATTTATTATTATTATTATCATTGGAGAATTAACACATATGCTACCACCTCTTTTGATGGCAGTACCTGTATTTATCTAATTATCTATTATTCATATACTTTTAATTCCACTAAATATCCTAAACATAGAGACGTTTTCAAAAGTCAATTTGCGCGAGATATACCGTATACAAAATAATTTGGAAGTCATATCTAACAAAGGACACCTTTCTTTGGCCAAAGGAACAAAGGACACGAATTTGTACACAACATGAACTTACTACAAAGCAGATGTGACATCATTGCTCTGGAAGGGTACATACATTTTTGTAACCGGTTTCTCGAACAATTTGGTAATCAAACAAGCAAATTAGTGGAATTTATATCCCCCGTTTGCATATTGTAGGTTAACATTATTGAGGTTAGGTTTAAACATTTGAGTATCGTGCTGTTGAGACATAATGTATAGCTTAAAACTTAAAAGCCCTATACCTCACAGATTATCCGTAAATATGCACAAATCACATCGGTTGGCAAACTTAGCATGAGTTGAATGTGCATAAGGAATTTGGTTGAAACATCTTAACAATATCTACAGCAACACGTACTAATTGTAATGGGGGAACATTACAGATGTCCCCCAAACTGCCCCCACAGTCGCAAAGATGCATCAGAAAAGGATCGCATTGCCATAGTACACCTACAATGTACATACTAAATTGCTAAATTTCGACCAATCAGAAGCCTTTGTGTAGTTGCTTTGGCAACGGAACGTATGCGATTGAATTTGCAGTCCCCTAATACCCCTATATACTAATTTTCATCGAAATCAAACAATATCTCAATTGCGACCAATCAGAAGCCTCCGTGTGGTTACTATGGTAACGAAACTTATGCGGTTTTTTTCGCAGTCCCTTATATACCCCTATATACCAATTTTCATCAAAATCAAACAATATCTTAATTTCAACCAGTCAGAAGCCTTTGTGTGGTTGCTATGTCAACGAAACGTATGCGGTTGAATTAGCAGTCCCCTAATATCCCTATATACAAATTTCCATTAAAATCTAACAATATCTAAATTTCGACCAATCAGAAGCCTCCGTGTGGTAGCTATGGCAACGAAACCGATGCAGTTGAATTCGCAGTTCCCTTATATCCATATATACCAGTTTTCATCAAAATCGAACCAAGTTTGAAGAAAATGGGTTAACATTTGTTGTAGTTATTGCACGGAAACGAAGCGAGGCAGATTATGACGTTTTTCATTATTCAAGGGGCCATAACTCCGCCAAATGGGGTCCGCTGAAAGTGGTCATCGGACTTGGCCGAGCCCTTAAGGCATTTGTTGTAGTTATTGCAAGGAAACGAAGCGTGACAGATGGACAGACGGACGGACGGACCCATATTAATATCCCCCATTTCGGTGAAAGCGGGGGATAATAATAAACAGCAACAAATACATTATATGTTTGGAAGGCTCATTCCCCGAATACCAACTCTGGAAAATTCAAAGGAAGGTGTTTATATAGGAAATCCTTTGAAGTTTAGTTATAGCCTGTTTCAACTAAGAATGTCAACTCATTTTGTAGATATGATACTAAAGTCAATAATAAAATGGATAGAAAGTTTTTATTCATACATATAATAACTGTAATACACATTTGATACAGCACTAAGTAATAGAAAATAATCATTAGATATTGATATTTACATTTTATGAAAAAAA
>NW_018406991.1:143773-149017 GCF_002113885.1 Mizuhopecten yessoensis | reverse complement strand
GTTTGGAAAATGTTCTATCTAAAACGTATTTACACCACAAATATACATGTATATATTAAATAGCATGATCGTTTACTCGTGTATTTCAAGGTTAACACAGGAAATAGTTGTATGTAACTTCAGTAAGTATTTTTCATGGACAACGCATGTCGGAATGCAGTTAGACGGATTCAATTGCAGTTATCTGTACTCTAAATCATATGCGGTAATATTATTCTTTAGAACAAAATATGCTTGACAAACGTTTCAAGACATGCTTGCTCATTCAAGTGTGTAATCTTCATATTATCTTTACATCTCGCATGCAAAGGCGCGTTCTATCTGAAATTTGAAATATCACAGCTTTGTATTCTGGCTTCCTTTTAAATTGTTTTCAGATTTTTTTTATGGTGTTGGCGACATCCCTTTGCCAGTGTTTAAATTAGAGTACAAAATTACCAGTAACATGTAATCCCTGAACACTGTTTTATTACAAAACTATCCAATTTCGGTCGCATCTATACAAATGCAGATAGTTCTAAGCCAGGGAAACATGTGGCTCCCAAAAGGGGTAAGTAAATGTCCGACTTTTCGGTTAAGGATTTTGGTAACCGGTTCGCGGTCTTTCGTAAGTGATAGGCCATGATTTAGATCTGTTTGGAAACTTAACATCGAATATCATTAGTGACTACATGTATTACACAGTATGTAACTGCAGTACACCTCTATTACTATGATACTTGTATCCCTCTGTACAGCCACGCATGCTTATACATTAAATCTGTGTATGTTACATATCTTTGTATACCATTGTAAGTCAAAGATGATAAGATAAAATAAAACAAGAGGCCCAGGGGGCCTGTATCGCTCACCTGGATAATTAAGCAACCATGGGAAATTATTCTTATTACAAACAATCTATCCAATGGTACAGAAGAAGGAGTATTTTAAAGAATCAAATTCCCTTTTTGAGCCCCGCAACTCTTCACCCAAAGGAGCCACACCTATCATTTATACAAAATTAAGACCCATTTGCACAAGAATATTTCAGGCCAAATTCGGATAAGATCCCTCAAATGGTACATGAGAAGGATTTTAAAGATTTCAACCTCAGTTTCCCTTTTGGGCCCCACCCTCAGCACCCAAAGGGGCCACACCCACCGTTTATACAACATCAAGTCCTTGTAACACAGCAGCCGTAAACACACGTAACAGTTGATAATAGTAGTGTTTATTCATAGACGTGAATCAACAATCACATTACAAGTACAGGTACAGGTGGTTGAAACATTTCACCTACGTATGGTAATACTTCACGTTGTGTCTCTGACTTCGAGCTAAGTAGCTAGGCCTGTGCCAAACCATGGCCACACACCCCATACTCTGTCTGTCTGAACCTGGGTCCAAATTGACCTGTCCTTCTCATGGCTAATTCCCGACTCTCTGAATATGGGATGCATCCCGTTAAATACGTTTGCCAGTACATATGTTATCTCATTGCCTACAGCTATCATCTGTCCTCATACCTATAAACCTGTCATCATAGACATTTGGTACATACATATGTGACTATAATTACTCTAAGTATTACATATACCCTTTAGGCTACTGCTACCTAACCCAATACTGACCCCGACTAGCGCATGACTTACAATCCAAATATAGGATGAATCTAACATAAATTTATCACATTAATTAATTAAGTTAACTATTGGGTAAACCCATAGTGTCACATCCTTTTTGCCCAAGGATGCTCCGGACCAAATTAGGATAAAACCCCAATTATCCCTACGGTAAAAGCAGGGTTTTAAAGGTTATACCGCCATTGCCTCTATTGGGCCCCGCCCCTCTCCGTCCAGGGGGTCCAATCCCACCATTTTAACAAGATTGAGTCCCCTTTGCCCAAGGATGCTCCAGACTGAATTGGGACGAAATCCCTAAATCTATGTGGTAGAAGAAGGATTTCAAAGGTTTTACCTCTATTTCCCCTATGGGGCCCCGTCCCTCTGCCACCAGGGGGGAGTCACACCCACCGTTTAGGCAAAATTTAGTGCCCTTGGCCAAAGGAATTTACAGACTGAATTGGGATGAAATTACTTCATCCCCATGGTAGAAGGATTCCAAAGGTTTTACCTCTATTTCCCCTATTTGTACCAGCCCATCTGCCCCAAGGGGAGGGGGCACACCCATCGTTTATACAAAATTGAGTCCCTTGGTCTAAGGATGCTCCAGGCCAAATTAGGTCAAAATCTACTGGGTCGTTCAGGACAAGTGGCATTTTAAAGAAAAAGTTGACGGACGGACGGACGACGGACGTTGCGGTATGGCATAAACTCACAATGTTCCTTCGGACCGGGTGAGCTAAATATTGAAGTTCGAACAAGTTTGAAGTTTGTACAGTAGTAAACAAGTCTTAATATACCACAATCCCCCAAAATCAATTTCAGTGTTCGTACTCGTGGCAACGGGCAATATGCCTACTCCTAACACGATTTCCCACCTGGGTAAGAAATCGTGTCGGGTTGAGAAATCGTGCCGTAACACCCAGGACAGATTTTGAGTACAATTTATTTTTCTAGGTTTCTTCAATGTTAATCGTTTTTTAATATATGAAGCATAACTTGTACAATGGAAACATAGTGATGCTTATAATTATTTCACTATGATTAACAATACAGTAAAACCTCACTCCGGACACTAAGTCTAGTTGACATTTCCTGTTGTCTGCAATATTAGTGAGGAAATATAGACAACCCGAAACTGTTGAACCCCACCGTTGTTTCCGTCTATGTCTCTAGACTCGTTGAAGGGGGCATTTTAATCCAAAATGAAATTCGTCATCCACGTCAATTTGAATGGACAAAGTCTAACGAACGGAACCTACATTACGATTTTTTCAAGATTCAATCAAAACTGTGTTTACCTTCTCTTTCCTCCATGCTAGATAAAAAGCCGGACGGATTTCTTGTGAGATACAATAATACGTATTTTATTGTGTATTATATGGTAAACTAGTAATCGTGCAAAATAATCAGGAACCGCTTGAATACTATAAAAAAAATAGCGCCTCCATACCTGAGGCAGGTGTCAACGTCGTAGCTGTTGGTTTGTGTACTGGACACGTCGATCCCTTTATGGAATACAATATAGCAGATATGAATATTTCAAAATAAGTACAAGCTATATAGGAAGATTACATGCAATGACTTGTTTCTAAGCCTTTCCGGGACTTACCACATAACTGCTAATCAGGGACGGGATCACTATTCCAGATTTTGAATTTTGTGGATACATTTGGACTGAATCACGTCAAGTTAAGTCAAGTTAAACAACCAAAAACGTCTCTGCTAATATTCCTCAGGTTCATATTTTTCTCTAGTTATCGATGTCGAATTCGAATTATGCTTCGATATTCTCTATCTCCGTTCTATACCTCAGCGGATTGAAACATTGTTATTATATATAATACTTCTAGAAATGTATAAGCTGTACTATATCAATTCATAAGGAAAGCTCAATTGCTGTATTAAATACCATTACTTCCTTTACCACCTATACCATCCTATAGCATCTATACTTCCTATATCACCTATACCCTCTTACAGTAACTATACGTCCTATACCACCTATACCCTTCTTCATCATCTATACTTCCTAAACCACCTATACCTTCCTTCATCACCTATACGTCATATACCACCTATACCCTCCAATATCACCTTTACTTCCTATATCACATATACCCTCCTACATCACTTATACACGTCATATACCACATATACCCTCCAACATCACCTATACGTCCTATACCACCTATACCCTCCTACATCACCTATACGTCCTATATCCCCTTTTCCCTCCTACTTCACCTTTACTTCCTATACCCATTTGCCCTCCTATATCATATTTACTTCCTATTCCATCTATACCCTCCTTCATCACCTATACTCCTTTACCACCTATACTTTTATAGATCATCTTTACCTCCTAAACAATCTATACCTTTCAAAACCATTTATACCCTCCTACATCGAATATATTTCCTATATCGGCAATACTTCAAATACTTCATATACCTATCACATACCCTTTACTTCCTATACAACCTATACCATCCTGCATCACCTTTACCTACTATACTACCTATACCCTCCTACATCACCTACACTTCCTATACCACATATACACTCCTACGTCATCTATACTTCATATACCACCTATACTCTCCTACAACACACTTACTTTCTAAACCACCTATACCCTCCTACATCACCTATACTTTCTATACATTCCTACGTCACCTTAACTTCATATACCACCATAACCTTCTACATCACCTTTACTTCCTATACCACCTATACTCATCTACATCACATATACTTCCTATAACCACCAATACCCTCCTACATCATATAAACCCTCTTACACAACCTATACCCTATTACATCGTCTATACCCTCTTACACCACCTATATCATCCTACGTCACCTTTACTTTCTATACCTTTATACGCCACCTATACTTCCCATACCATCTATACCTTCCTACGTCAATTATACTTCCTATACCACCTATACTTCATATACCACCTATACCCTCCTACGTCATCTATACTTCATATACCACATATACTTCCTATACCACATATTCCCTCCTACATCAGCTTTATTAACTATATCCTCCTACATCACCTATACTCTGTTACACCACCTATACCCCCTACATCACCTTTATTTCCTATAACCACCAACTCTCCTACATCACCTTCACTTTCTTTACCTTCTTACGTAACCTTAACTTCCTGTACCACATATACCCTCCTACATCACCTATACGTCATATACCACCTATACCCTCCTACATCACCTATGCTTCCTATACCACCTTTACCATCCTACATCATGTTTACTTCATATACTATTTATACCCTCCTACAACACCTTGACTTCCTATACCACCTATACCCTCAAACCTCACCTTTATTTTCTATACCCTCCTACGTCACCTTAACTTCATTTTCCACCTCTATCCTCCTACATCATCTTTACTTCATATACCATCTATACCCTCCTACGTCATGTATACTTCCTATACCACCTATACTTCCCATACCACATATACCCTCCTACGTCATCTATACTTCCTATACCACCTATACTTCATATACCACCTATACCCTCCTACGTCATCTATACTTCCTATACCACCTATACTTCCTATACCACATATACCCTCCTACATCAGCTTTATTAACTATATCCTCCT
>NW_018406991.1:118622-137913 GCF_002113885.1 Mizuhopecten yessoensis | reverse complement strand
TATGTTATCTCATTGCCTACAGCTATCATCTGTCCTCATACCTATAAACCTGTCATCATAGACATTTGGTACATACATATGTGACTATAATTACTCTAAGTATTACATATACCCTTTAGGCTACTGCTACCTAACCCAATACTGACCCCGACTAGCGCATGACTTACAATCCAAATATAGGATGAATCTAACATAAATTTATCACATTAATTAATTAAGTTAACTATTGGGTAAACCCATAGTGTCACATCCTTTTTGCCCAAGGATGCTCCGGACCAAATTAGGATAAAACCCCAATTATCCCTACGGTAAAAGCAGGGTTTTAAAGGTTATACCGCCATTGCCTCTATTGGGCCCCGCCCCTCTCCGTCCAGGGGGTCCAATCCCACCATTTTAACAAGATTGAGTCCCCTTTGCCCAAGGATGCTCCAGACTGAATTGGGACGAAATCCCTAAATCTATGTGGTAGAAGAAGGATTTCAAAGGTTTTACCTCTATTTCCCCTATGGGGCCCCGTCCCTCTGCCACCAGGGGGGAGTCACACCCACCGTTTAGGCAAAATTTAGTGCCCTTGGCCAAAGGAATTTACAGACTGAATTGGGATGAAATTACTTCATCCCCATGGTAGAAGGATTCCAAAGGTTTTACCTCTATTTCCCCTATTTGTACCAGCCCATCTGCCCCAAGGGGAGGGGGCACACCCATCGTTTATACAAAATTGAGTCCCTTGGTCTAAGGATGCTCCAGGCCAAATTAGGTCAAAATCTACTGGGTCGTTCAGGACAAGTGGCATTTTAAAGAAAAAGTTGACGGACGGACGGACGACGGACGTTGCGGTATGGCATAAACTCACAATGTTCCTTCGGACCGGGTGAGCTAAATATTGAAGTTCGAACAAGTTTGAAGTTTGTACAGTAGTAAACAAGTCTTAATATACCACAATCCCCCAAAATCAATTTCAGTGTTCGTACTCATGGCAACGGGCAATATGCCTACTCCTAACACGATTTCTCACCCGGGTGAGAAATCGTGCAGAGGTGAGAAATCGTGTTGCGAACTCAGCAATTTTAGCACGATTTCCCACCTGGGTAAGAAATCGTGTCGGGTTGAGAAATCGTGCCGTAACACCCAGGACAGATTTTGAGTACAATTTATTTTTCTAGGTTTCTTCAATGTTAATCGTTTTTTAATATATGAAGCATAACTTGTACAATGGAAACATAGTGATGCTTATAATTATTTCACTATGATTAACAATACAGTAAAACCTCACTCCGGACACTAAGTCTAGTTGACATTTCCTGTTGTCTGCAATATTAGTGAGGAAATATAGACAACCCGAAACTGTTGAACCCCACCGTTGTTTCCGTCTATGTCTCTAGACTCGTTGAAGGGGGCATTTTAATCCAAAATGAAATTCGTCATCCACGTCAATTTGAATGGACAAAGTCTAACGAACGGAACCTACATTACGATTTTTTCAAGATTCAATCAAAACTGTGTTTACCTTCTCTTTCCTCCATGCTAGATAAAAAGCCGGACGGATTTCTTGTGAGATACAATAATACGTATTTTATTGTGTATTATATGGTAAACTAGTAATCGTGCAAAATAATCAGGAACCGCTTGAATACTATAAAAAAAATAGCACCTCCATACCTGAGGCAGGTGTCAACGTCGTAGCTGTTGGTTTGTGTACTGGACACGTCGATCCCTTTATGGAATACAATATAGCAGATATGAATATTTCAAAATAAGTACAAGCTATATAGGAAGATTACATGCAATGACTTGTTTCTAAGCCTTTCCGGGACTTACCACATAACTGCTAATCAGGGACGGGATCACTATTCCAGATTTTGAATTTTGTGGATACATTTGGACTGAATCACGTCAAGTTAAGTCAAGTTAAACAACCAAAAACGTCTCTGCTAATATTCCTCAGGTTCATATTTTTCTCTAGTTATCGATGTCGAATTCGAATTATGCTTCGATATTCTCTATCTCCGTTCTATACCTCAGCGGATTGAAACATTGTTATTATATATAATACTTCTAGAAATGTATAAGCTGTACTATATCAATTCATAAGGAAAGCTCAATTGCTGTATTAAATACCATTACTTCCTTTACCACCTATACCATCCTATAGCATCTATACTTCCTATATCACCTATACCCTCTTACAGTAACTATACGTCCTATACCACCTATACCCTTCTTCATCATCTATACTTCCTAAACCACCTATACCTTCCTTCATCACCTATACGTCATATACCACCTATACCCTCCAATATCACCTTTACTTCCTATATCACATATACCCTCCTACATCACCTATACACGTCATATACCACATATACCCTCCAACATCACCTATACGTCCTATACCACCTATACCCTCCTACATCACCTATACGTCCTATATCCCCTTTTCCCTCCTACTTCACCTTTACTTCCTATACCCATTTGCCCTCCTATATCATATTTACTTCCTATTCCATCTATACCCTCCTTCATCACCTATACTCCTTTACCACCTATACTTTTATAGATCATCTTTACCTCCTAAACAATCTATACCTTTCAAAACCATTTATACCCTCCTACATCGAATATATTTCCTATATCGGCAATACTTCAAATACTTCATATACCTATCACATACCCTTTACTTCCTATACAACCTATACCATCCTGCATCACCTTTACCTACTATACTACCTATACCCTCCTACATCACCTACACTTCCTATACCACATATACACTCCTACGTCATCTATACTTCATATACCACCTATACTCTCCTACAACACACTTACTTTCTAAACCACCTATACCCTCCTACATCACCTATACTTTCTATACATTCCTACGTCACCTTAACTTCATATACCACCATAACCTTCTACATCACCTTTACTTCCTATACCACCTATACTCATCTACATCACATATACTTCCTATAACCACCAATACCCTCCTACATCATATAAACCCTCTTACACAACCTATACCCTATTACATCGTCTATACCCTCTTACACCACCTATATCATCCTACGTCACCTTTACTTTCTATACCTTTATACGCCACCTATACTTCCCATACCATCTATACCTTCCTACGTCAATTATACTTCCTATACCACCTATACTTCATATACCACCTATACCCTCCTACGTCATCTATACTTCATATACCACATATACTTCCTATACCACATATTCCCTCCTACATCAGCTTTATTAACTATATCCTCCTACATCACCTATACTCTGTTACACCACCTATACCCCCTACATCACCTTTATTTCCTATAACCACCAACTCTCCTACATCACCTTCACTTTCTTTACCTTCTTACGTAACCTTAACTTCCTGTACCACATATACCCTCCTACATCACCTATACGTCATATACCACCTATACCCTCCTACATCACCTATGCTTCCTATACCACCTTTACCATCCTACATCATGTTTACTTCATATACTATTTATACCCTCCTACAACACCTTGACTTCCTATACCACCTATACCCTCAAACCTCACCTTTATTTTCTATACCCTCCTACGTCACCTTAACTTCATTTTCCACCTCTATCCTCCTACATCATCTTTACTTCATATACCATCTATACCCTCCTACGTCATGTATACTTCCTATACCACCTATACTTCCCATACCACATATACCCTCCTACGTCATCTATACTTCCTATACCACCTATACTTCATATACCACCTATACCCTCCTACGTCATCTATACTTCCTATACCACCTATACTTCCTATACCACATATACCCTCCTACATCAGCTTTATTAACTATATCCTCCTGCATCATCAATACTCTGTTACACCACATATACCCCCTACATCACCTTTACTTATTATAACCACCAACTCTCCTACATCACCTTCACTTTCTATACCTTCTTACGTAACCTTAACTTCCTGTACCACATATACCCTCCTACATCACCTATACGTCATATACCACCTTATACCCTCCTACATCACCTATACTTTCTATACCACCTTTACCATCCTACATCATTTTTACTTCATATCCTATCTCTACCCTTCTACATCACCTTGACTTCCTATTCCACCTATAGCCTCCTACATCAACTATACTTCCGACATCACCTTTACTTCCTATACCACATATACCTTCCTACCTCACCTTTACTTTCTACACCTTCCTACGTCACCTTAACTTCATTTTCCACCTATCCCCTCCTACATCACATTTACTTCCTATACCACCTATACCCTCAAACCTCACCTTTATTTTCTATACCCTCCTACGTCACCTTAACATCATTTTCCACCTCTATCCTCCTACATCATCTTTACTTCATATACCATCTATACCCTTCTACGTCATGTATACTTCCTATACCACCTATACTTCCCATACCACATATACCCTCCTACGTCATCTATACTTCCTATACCACCTATACTTCATATACCACCTATACCCTCCTACGTCATTTATACTTCCTATACCACATATATCCTCTTACATCAGCTTTATTAACTATATCCTCCTGCATACTCTGTTACACCACCTATACCCCCTACATCACCTTTACTTCCTATAACCACCAACTCTCCTACATCACCTTTACTTTCTATACGTTCTTACGTAACCTTAATTTCCTGTACCACATATACCCTCCTACATCCCCTATACGTCATATACCACCTATACCCTCCTACATCACCTATACTTTCTATACCACCTTTACCATCCTACATCATTTTTACTTCATATACTATCTATATCCTCCTACATCAACTATACTTCCGACATCACCTTTACTTCCTATACCACATATTCCTTCCTACCTCACCTTTACTTTCTATACCCTCCTACGTCACCTTAACTTCATTTTCCACCTATACCCTCCCACATCATAATTATATACTTCCTATACCACCTATACTTCCTATACCACATATCCCCTCCTACATCAGCTTTATTAACTATAACTTCCTACTTCACCTGTACTTTATATACCACCTATATCTTCCAACATCCAATTTTCTTCCTTTACCACCTATACTTCCTATACCACCTATACCCTCCTACATCATCTTTACTTCTTATACCACCTATACCCCCTACATCACATTGACTTCATATACCACCTTAACCCTCCTACACCACCTATACTTCCTATACCATCTATTCTTCCTATACCACCTATACCCTCCTACATCATCTACTTTATATACCACCTATACCCCCTACATCACATTGACTTCATATACCACCGATACCCACCTACACCACCTATACCTCCTATACCATCTATACTTCCTATACCACCTATACCCTCCTATGTCATCTATACTTCACATACCACCTATACCTACTATACCACCTATACACTCCTACATAGCTTTGTTAACTATATCCTCCTACTTCACCTCTACTTCATATACCACCTATACCCTCCTACACCACCTATACTTCCTATACCACCTAAACATCCTATACCACTCATACCCTCCTATGTCATCTATACTTCCTATACCACCTATACCCTCCTATGTCTTCTGTTTGTTTGTTTGTTTGTTTATGTTTAACGGCCCATCGACGGCTGTGGTCATTTAGGGCCATGGTGATTTATTTATTTATTTTACTTTTTTAACAAACATGTGAATAGCGAAGATAAAATCAGATAAAATGGTTCATTTTAAAAGTATTCGCATTGTATGTGTAGATAATTAAAAATAATAAAAGGGGGTTAAAATAATAAAAGAGATAACGAATAGATGATATGGAATATGCGATATATATATAACGTCAAAAAGGATAAGGTGGGTTAAAAGACATCAGAGTCTATAAAATAGACCGATGTCTTTCAAATAGTTAAATAATGCCTTCGAATCCACGGAACTGAAAAGTGTTTTCATATCCGGGACTCGGAAGTAGTTATCACGAATGTGTTTAAAATCGGAACATTCTATTAAAAAATGCTCCACTGTAAATGGAGTGTCACATGCGTGGCATGAAGGTATATCTTCTCGTTTTAAAAGGTACGAATGAGTAGGATATGTGTGCCCAGTGCGGAGCCGAGCGAGGACAACTTCCTCTCTACGATCTTTCCGACTGGGAATAGATGTTTTAAGTTTCGGTTGTATCTTAAAAAGTTTGTTGTTGGTCTCCAGAGACCAGCGTTTCTGCCATTCATTTTGAATGGCTGTACGAATAGTAGGTTTAAAATCTGTGTATGGTAGTTTGATATTTGTTTGTTCGAGATTCAATGCATTTTTTGCTTCCCTGTCAGCAAATTCGTTGCCTTTTATTCCGACATGGCTCGGAATCCATAGTAAAGTTATTTTAGACTTTTTTAATATACGAGATATTCGATGAGCAAGGTTTTGTACGATTGTGTTTTTAGGATCTCGTAACTGTAAACTCTGTAGGACAGATAGAGAGTCTGAACAAATAATTGCCTTTTTAATGCGGTGTTCATCGATATGGTCGAGGGCCAAACCAATGGCGCATGCTTCAGCAGAAAAGATGGAGGCGCCGTCTGGTAGTCGGACTGAAGTGCAAGTATTGGCAGTACAGCAGGCTGCTGCCACTTTCTCACCTTCTTTGGAGCCATCGGTGTAAAGTTGTGTATGAGAAGGGTAATTCGAAATGCATTCCCGAAAGGAGGATTTGTGTTCTTCGGGCATAACACTTGATTTCCCTCGCTCATGTAATGTAAAGTTAAAATCGGGGGTTTGAATGGTCCACGGAGGAACATCAGATATGTTAAATTCAGCTATGTCCGTCAATTTTATGTTGAGTTCTTGCAGGAAATTCAAAATTCGGATACCAAATGTTGGCAGAAGTTTTTGGTTTTGCGTAAATATGTTTTGGTATTTGGGGTTGAATACTTGGTTGAAAGCAGGATTTTTAGGGTTTGATTTTAATTGAGTTGCAAATTGTAATGAAAGTTTTATTCTTCTGTCATAAAGGGATGGTTCATTTGCTTCCACGTACAGGCTTTTTACAGGTGTTGTTCGAAAAGCTCCCAGGGCAAGACGTAGCCCTTGGTTATGGATTGGATCTAGCATCTGAAGGTACGAACTGCGCGCTGACCCGTATACCATAGAACCATAATCCAGTTTTGTTCGAATAAGTGATCTGTATAGGCGCAAAAGCATTTCACGATCCGCTCCCCAATCAGTATGAGAAAGGACTCGTATAATGTTTAACGCCTTGGAACACTTATCCTTCAGATACTTTATATGTGGTATGAAAGAGAGTTTCGAATCAAAAATGAGGCCGAGAAATTTAGTCTGTTCAACAACAGGAATTCTAGTGCCATCGAGTGTTAGATTTGGGTCATTGTGTGCTTTTCGTTTTTGACAGAAATGCATGCACACAGTTTTGGATTTAGAGAATTTGAAGCCGTTTTCGTCTGCCCAATTTTGTAGTTTGTTTAAACTCTGTTGAAGTTGTCGTTCTATCGTGTGCATGTTCTTAGATCTGTAACAGATCAAGAAGTCATCCACAAATAACGACCCTTCTGTTGATTGACCAAGACATTTGACTATATCATTGATTTTAAGACCAAACAGTGTGACTGATAGGATTCCACCCTGTGGGACTCCCATTTCCTGTTTAGACGTTTCAGAAAAAGTTGAACCAACACGGACTTTGAAGTGTCTATCTGATAGGTAATTAGATATAAAATTGGGAAGGTTTCCACGTACGCCAAGGTCGTGAAGATCTTTCATGATGCCATACTGCCATGTAGTATCATAGGCCTTCTCAAGATCGAAGAACACAGCGACAAGGTGTTCTTTCTTGGCGAAAGCCTCTCGAATGAACGTCTCTAATCTGATGAGATGGTCATTTGTCCCTCTTCTATTTCTAAAGCCACTTTGAAGAGGGGATATTATATCGTTGGCCTCAAGAAACCAAACCAGTCTAGTGTTTATCATTCGTTCTAAAGTTTTACATACACAACTAGTCAGAGAGATAGGACGATAGTTGTTTGGGTCAGTAGCATCCTTTCCCGGTTTTGGGATAGGTATAATTGTGGAGTTCTTCCACGAATCGGGAATCTTTCCGGAAGCGTAAACTTGGTTGAATATGTAAAGAAGGCATGTTAGTGAAGAGTCCGGTAAGTGCTTTAGAAATTGATATGGAATATCATCAGGACCTGAAGCAGTGTCCTGTGATTTTCTAAGCGAATCAACAAGTTCTGGTAGGGTAAATTGTTCATTATAACTTTCTTTGTTTGATGATTTGAAATTGAGCCGTTTCTTTTCTCTCTTTTTTTTCAAAGACTGGAATTTTTGGGAGTGGTTTAAAGGGGATGAGTTTTTAGCTATGTTTTTTGCAAATGCATCAGCAATTTCAGTTATAGACGAGAAAATTTTGTTTTTATTAATGAGGTGGGAGGATGTTGCCTTTTTCTTTTTCCCACTTATTTTCCGAATCATATCCCATACTTTTTTTGAGGACGTGTTTGATGATATCTTGGATACATATTCTCTCCAGCTGTTTCTTTTGTCAATTTTAATTGATCGCCGAGCCTTTGCCCGCCAAATTTTAAATTCACTGTAGTTTGAAGCAGTTGGGCAATTGAAGTAGCGTCTTAGAGCAGCTGCCCGATTACTGCGTGTTTCAAAAGATTCTTCAGATAAAAGGAACTTCGTAGGTTTTGGAGCGGATTTTGGAATTGTCTTTTGGGATATGTCTTCTATACTTCCTATACCACCTATACTTCCTATACAACCTATACATCCTATATCACTCATACCCTCCTATGTCATCTTTACTTCCTATACCACCTATACCCTCCTATGTCTTCTATACTTCCTATACAACCTATACTTCCTATACCACCTATACGCTCCTGCATTAGCTTTATCAACTATATCCTCCTACTTCACCTCTACTTCATATATCACCTATACCCTCATACACCAACTATACTTCCTATACCATCTATACTTCCTACACCACTCATACCCTCCTATGTCATCTATACTTCCTATACCACCTATACCCTCCTACATCATCTTTACTTCATATAC
The DNA here is from genome assembly GCF_002113885.1 of Mizuhopecten yessoensis. Classification (NCBI taxonomy): domain Eukaryota; kingdom Metazoa; phylum Mollusca; class Bivalvia; order Pectinida; family Pectinidae; genus Mizuhopecten; species Mizuhopecten yessoensis. The sequence goes on along the minus strand of NW_018406991.1, from coordinate 128,841 downwards.
CACCTATACCCTCCTACACCACCTGCACTTCCTATACCATCTATACTTCCTATACCACCTTTACCCTCCGATGTCATCTTTACTTCATATACCACATATACCCTTCTACATCAGCTTTATTAACTATATCCTTCTATACTTCACATCTACTTCACATACCGCCTATACCCTCCGATGTCATCTATACTTCATATACCACCTATACTTCCTATACCATCTATACCCTCGTACATCATCTATACTTCCTATACCTATATTTCCTATACCACTAATACCCTCCTACGTCATCTATACTTCATATACCACCTATACCCTCCTACGTCATCTATACTTCATATACCACCTATACTTCATATACCACATATTCCCTCCTACATCAGCTTTATTAACTATATCCTCCTACATCACCTATACTCTGTTACACCACTTATACCCCATACATCACCTTTACTTCCTATAACCACCAACCATCCTACATCACCTTCTCTTTATATACCTTCTTACGTAACCTTAACTTCCTGTACCACATATACCCTCCTACATCACCTATACGTCATATAACATCTATACCCTCCTACATCACCTATACTTCCTATACCACCTTTACCATCCTACATCATTTTTTCTTCATATACTATCTATACCCTCCTACATCACCTTGACTTCCTATACAACCTATAGCCTCCTACATCAACTATACTTCCGACATCAACTTTACTTCCTATACAACATATACCTTCCTATACCACATATACCTTCCTATACCACCTTTACTTCCTATACCACCTATACTACATCACCTTGACTTCCTATACAACCTATAGCATATCCCCTACATCACATTGACTTCATATACCACCTATACCCTCCTATACCACCTATACTTCCTTTACCACCTACACCCTTCTACATCACCTACAAACGTCAACTGTCTTTAGCATTTATACCCCCTGCATTTATTTAGTTATTTTATTTAAGTAATTGTGTTCATTTATTTATTCATTTTATTGATTTATTAATTAATTTGTTTTCTTTATTCAATTCAATTACTTTTATTTCAGTTTATTGATTTATTAAATAATTTGTTTTATTTATTCATTTTAATTATTTATTGATATTTCTTTTCATTTGTAGCGGTTTTTGCCATTCGTGGTTTAACCATAATCACGTTCTTTATTAATCTTTTCAATATTTGAAATACTTAGTTTAATACTCATCACTATTTTATTAAATCAAAAATTAATAATAATGTGTCCTCTTAATTCAGCTTAAAGAAATACCGCATACACAACTACTGTAGTAAAATTGCTAGGTCTCAATAATTTTCAATGACGTAATCAAAATCTATATATTGTCAATGTTGGCAGGGGCCTTGTACTTCTCGAACCTCGCAGGAAGCACCCCCGATACATATTGCGGGTCGAGCGTAGGACTTGCATACTTCGACCTGGACGTAAACAAAACCCACAATATACACAATAGAATTAACGAAAAGGCATACACACATAGAGATAAAACTTCAAACATTTTAAACAATGAAAATCGCCGTTTAGACGCACTGATTATAAGCCTCTCTTCAATCCAGACTACCCTGGTGTCGTTACGAAACCATCAGCCCATGCGTGCAGTGATGGAAGTATTTGTAGATTTAGTTGAATTCGATTCATATATTCATATGAACAGAATGATATAAGTATGAACATTAAATATCTAGAATATCCAAATAACTAATTACTCAATTATTTTCTACTTATAATTTCACTGGCCAATTAAGGTACGTGTATAGACATGCATCCATCAATCAGCACACGACGCAGCTCAAATATTCGAACATAGATATGTCATTGATAAACGTCCAACCGATTATTTCATGTATTTATCTATTTTATTTGTATATTTATTTTCTTTTTAATTTGCAAACTTTGTTATACATATAACTATTTTTTTATATAAAAACATTTCAGCACTCACATATTCTTAAAATAACCTGTAAATAGTCATCGATCGTTTTCTTAAATAACAAGAAAAATGCATATTCAACGCACTTTCAACGCTAAATTTAAAACGCACACCAAACGGTCAACGCAAACGCAACGGAAACGCAACACAAACGCAACGGAAACGCAACGGAAACGGAACGCAAACGCAACGGAAACGCAACGGAAATGCAACAGAAACGCAACGCACTTTTGGTAAAGAAAAACGGTCCAGGGTCTGTAAGTTCATTTAGACTCCAGTTTGGACAAAGAACCCAGTACTGGCATCACAGATTTTAGAACATAATTACAAGTTTGGTACCAAAATCATCAACGACACCTTAACCGCGTGTTATAACGGGGGAAAGAAATAAGCTTTAGACTAAAATAGTCATTTGTAATACTGTCTGCAGTCTGGCAACGTTTTTGCATGAAACAAATCGCTGCGTGGGCAAAAAATGGACCCCACCTTTCGCCAGCACTCGTTCATATTGTCCCAAATCCGCGACAGTGTGCACGGACATTACAGTATACCTGTTAATACCCAGGTAATGGGTACATTTTTGTATCATTAGTCAACCAAGAAGGAGGCGTGAAATTTCCACATCAAGCGTAATACACAATTGACACAGATAAGGTCTAATCAAGTTTTATAATAATGTCGTAGGGTCAATTATATCTTCGTTTGTATTGTCATGTATTCAGTCATGTTTATTTATGTGTGTTACTGGTTACAGGGAGTGTTCTCTGTTTACCTGTGTGTCTATTTATAGTGTCCAGGTGCGTCCGGTAGTTATGTAATGTTGCGTCTATATGTGTATGTAACCTGTCTGTCCAGTTGTGTCCAGGTATGTCAGAGTGTGAAGCGCATGCATATGAGTTTGAACGTGAATAGGGGCGTGTTTGTGAGCGTATAAAGTGGTGTGTTTAGGGGGAGCAGCGCACTAGCCAGTTATAGACGGCCGAGGACCTACCATTGACAATTTATATCAAGACTACGTGTCACCACGTTAGTCAGAGGTATGTTATATATCTGAATTGGTTCATTGGTTTAATATTATTATAACGCGGATTAATTGTTACTGTATAATTAGTATACGGGGACTAGACATTATACCGATTTACCGACTGTATATCATACTGTTGTATTATATAATGGCTCTTTGTATTGACAAGGGTATATTTCCCAGTATTTTTCTACGTGTCCTAATAAACAGATCGAATGGAGCACTGAATACTTGTTGTTTCTTTAAACCTATCACAATAATAATAATGATGATGTACAACATTTGATTTATCGCCCAATCTAGCTAGAATACAATCAATAATTCTCTTATACACGCAGGAGTTGCCTTATCAAGCGCTAACAACTATTCCCATGCCACCTGGCTAATATCACCCTATGTGTGTATGCCTGCTTGTGTGCTGGAGATGTATTGTGATCTGTTTGTAATGAGACCGTGCTTCCATTTATAGTGCCACCTCATTTGAATGCTATAGCACCGCGACATCCAACCAGACCATTTTATACTCCACCTTGGTTTTTGGAGTTGTGTGGGCAGGAAAAATACACTTTCTTTGAATATCGCATTCGTACGATGACTTCGAGGATCACACCCCGGCCGCCTGCGTGGAAGGCTGGATTATTAATTATATATAACTACTCGACCAATACGTCCATAAAGTATTGATTGTTGATAATTATCAAATCATCGATTAACTGTAATCGGCGATCAACCCTGGTCCATGCAATTAATTATGTATGTGTACTAGTACTTTACCTGTCAATATAAATTCAATTATTGACAGATTAATAGTTACCCCTGCAAAAACGGGGTTGGTTATATCTAGTCTTCTATCGACTTGAGGTGACCCACTCTATATGTAATGTTTTAGGCGACTTATATAGGGCCCCGTGCAGAATCGTGTCTTCTGCGAAGGGGACATGGAAGATACCAAAATTAAGATGCTGCCCCCATTGCAGCACTTGGGATCTTTGGTCTTTTTCTATCTTGTCTACTTTATCACTATCTAATTTTCGCTTTGGGCGGTGTCTCTCTAGACAACCGTCTTTATATGACCCTGGCTGTTGTGTCTCCCTAGACAACCGTCTTTATAAGACCCTGGTTGTTGCGAAGACGTTAAACCCTAAACTAAACAAACAAACAAACAACGTAACAACATATAACATGCTTTGTAGAATTAAAAAATTAACCGATCGGATATTAAATACGTGTATGATGTAACTTATTTAACTCTGATGTGAAGGACATTTTTCATTCCGTTACATCGATAACCATATCTCACATATGTGCTCATTTGATCACACAACGTGGCGATCCATTGTTAAATGACCGATGTGTACGCAGCACGGTACTTTTGATACGTTGTGCAATCTCACAACTGTAATATGATAATATTTCTATCAATACTAAAGTATTTGGCGATGTAAAGAAAACACAGCAAATACGTTAGACCTCCTTCCGATACATATCGTTTCCTTGACAGTGAAATGCTGCCATGATACTTCTCCATTCAGCTCTAGCTCCCTGGGCCTATGAGGATACTGCATTTTAGCACTTTGCCAACCTGCGATAAGAGACGTTTTCGAACAGCTTTTGAAGAACTGGCATTTGAGAGATGTCTGTATATTTGTTTATGTTGAGTTTGTTGTTATTTCAACTTTTAAACAATGTTGTAGCTTTTCCTTTTAAAATGAAATAGGTATTCCTCATTCGATAGTATAAACTTGAAGATTAAAGCGAGTGACGAATACATGATGAAGATCCAATTGTATCTTAGTCCAATGACTATAATAAAACTTGCTAGCTTACTATAATGATAAAAAATAGATCAGTTCTTCTGAATTTAGCTCTGCACATCTTTTATGATTATAATTCCTCGCCCGAACAAATTCATAAAATGGGCCGACAGCTTTTGACACTATCGATATTGTCCCATTGTCGTTAACGTTTCCGAACTTCCAATATGTTTTAGGGCATTACGATAATAGTAAAATGCCAACGTAGCTTTCGCAAGCAAACAAACTCTTTCCGATTGGACACCTTCGGCACCCGTCTTCATAATACCCTGACTTTTTCGAGGATGTGAAACACCAAACTAATATCTACTCATCTAGAACAGTTTATCTTATCTCGACCAAACATACTATTAAACATTCTAGTGGTAAATGAACTAAATGCTTTATCAAATAAAGTGTGTTGCCTCCTCCTGTTAGCATGAGAGACTGAGCCAAAATAGTGAAATATATGCAATATTAAACTGAATGATTAAATTTGTTAGCCCACTTAGCCCAAAAGGCCTAGTGAGCTTATGCCGTGATGCGGCGTCTGTCGTCCGTCCGCCGTCAGCAGTTTCCATTAAACGACTTCTTCTTGATATTCAAAAGTCATATGGTAGTGACAATTAGCCAGTAGCATGCTGGGATAAAGGGCTGTTAAGTTTTTTCAAATGAATGGCCTTGGCCTATTTTCAAGGTCAAAACATATCTCCCTAGTAATTTTGGTTATTTAGAAGAATTCGTTTAAGGTTAGTACACATTTGACCCCTTTGACCTTTGATATGGTTGAAGGTCTAGGGAGATAATATCTGGCCAGTTACAACCATATTAATAGTGTTTAAAAAATTCAAATAATTTCTATTAAATAAGCAACAGACCTAGGGATTGTTATATTGCATTACTGTGACCGATATTAAAGTTCACAGGGGTTCAAATGTGTAAACAAAAAACACTTTAACGACTTATTCTGAATTACCAGGCTTGGTTTTGTGATATTTGGCCAGTACCGTCCTGGACTAAGAGTTATGAATGTTCAAAATAATGACATTGCCCCATATTCAAGGTCACAATGAACAAGGAGCATAGGTTGGTGAAATGCCAACTAGCATGCTAGGATGAAGGGCTATAAAGTCTGTGAAAATGTATTACCTTTACAAACATTCAAGGTCAATTGTGTGAAAACATTTAAATGAACATTTCTGACTATCAAAGAAATCTAGGGTGATGATATTTGGCCAGAAACATAATGGGATGAAGGGTTATACAATTTGGGTCAAATGAATTACCTTGATCCATTTCCGTAGTGAGAGTATGTTACTTTGTGTAAGCAACTTCTGAACCAAAACAAACCCATCTATATGTGTTGTGTAAGCGTTCATGTGTGTAGTTGTGTCGAAGGGTAAATTGATGTCTTTTAAATCAACGTGTGTTAAAAGTGAATAAATGGATATAACAACCATCTTAGTTCAGCATTTTTTTTTCAAATCTCCCCAAAAAGATTCACAAAGATACGTAATGTGTAGAGCAATACTACTTTCGAAGAAAACCCAACAAATGCGTATCTTGTTTTAACAATTGCAAAGGTTCATTATGCTCTGTATGAATTGTATAAAAACAGGTTGACAAATTCTTAATAAAATTCCAGGTGAGATATCAAGAACCCTGGGCCTCGATTTTCTTGTTCAGATCGCCCTGTTGATTAAACGTTCTTTTAACAACCAGTATTAATGGACATGTATTCGCATGTATAATGCATGGACGTGTGTTGGAGGCGGACGGTGTTGTTTCTGATGTCTTGTGATAGCGTAGACCTGAAGACTACACTCAGTATTCCACCCAAGTAAAATACCGACTGCGGTGTGATGCTTATATATCGATCTTCTGAATCCAGTTTAATTAGATGGCCATTATATACGTATTGTTACACTGTACCTGTATAGATGCCTTGAATAATCCATTTCTCATGGTTACAGTGAGGTCGTCGCTGGACCACCGACTGACCTTAATGGACACCGCCTGGCCTTTATTATGTCGATTATAGAACAGCTAATTACATGTTTCTAAACTACCGGATCGCCATGTTCTTTCTTTATAATAGGTAACCATGGTAACATTTCATCTGCTATACAGCAAATGACTGTCAAAGGAATATTGCATTCGCGAGAAATTTGAGTCTGAATGTTATTCCATTTGCAAGGAATTATCGCCATGGAAACAAAACAGTTGGCTGGTATTATCTACCTGGCTAAAATGTGATTTTGACTTACGACACAACCTTATAACGTCATTTTCCATTTGGTTCGTCGAAACACTAAGGACGTTGCAAGTTGTAATGGGTAAGTTATATTTTTTTTGTAGAATTCGTCTTTTTCAAATGGTTGTGCCAAAAATACATGACATAATCATGTCGAGCGTTTGGTTCAATGATGATTTCATTCGTACTAGATAATTAAATGTGTTATGAGAGTAAGTTCATCACTGATGAGTCCTAGAAATAGCTGTTTGGTGTAGTGTAATTCATATTTGGAATACTGTATCTATATTCAGTGCTGCAATCACCTGTGTGTGTGCTACGACCGTCTTTCAAGATAAAAGGTTGTAGACTCTGCTGGTGGGTTCGTACTCTCCCATGCTTGCCATAATCTCGATAGTCACGGCTGGTGGGTTCGTACTCTCCCATGTTTGCTATAATCTCGATATTCACAGTAATTTCTAATGAGAAGTGGCATGGTTCATAATTCTCACACTCTGCTTATCCTCTGGTTTGAAATTGATAAGTACTCCCCTGCTTTGTGAAATTCATAAAAGAATTTAGATTTCCAACATGTGATTGAGTCGGAATTGTGATTGTGCCACATATTGGTTACACTTGTATTCATATGAGGGTAATGTACAAAAACTACTGCCATGAAGAATTAATCCAAAACGTAGGGCAATGGATTTAAACTGGTATATCTAGAGGATGGGCACCATTACATTTCGTTTTTTGTGTGTGTATCATATTAAAACAAAAATCGGGCGCTAATTATGCATGAAAACTTTTTTTGTTTAATTTTACGCAAATCACGGTTCGGTTTTATTTCAGGAAAATTCTGCCTTACATAGCCGTTTTCTAATTTTAGTTGTCTTTTTACCTTTATGTTTGTTTGATGCCCATTTAATTTTGCGTGTTTTATCTACCTTTTATTGGCCTTTAAAACCTCTCCCCTGCAAGTCGAGGATCGGGAAAAGAATATGTATCGTAAGAGGCGACTTATGTAGGAACCCGCATGCAGAGATGAGGATTTACTTTTGGTTCGGGGAAAGAATAGGCCTGTTGTATCCCAGTGCATGTGTATCGCAAACAGCGATAAATATGGGGCCCCTACAGAATTGGGGCCTTCATCATGTCTTTTACAAAGGGGACATTTAAGAGACCAAAGATCTGCTACCCCCATTGCAACATTTGGGATGTTTCCCGTTACTTATCTGTTCTGTCTTCTTTCTTTTTATCTAGTTTGGCATGTATCCCTAGACACCTGTCCTAATATGACCCTGGCTGTTGGGGGGACGTTACACCCTAAACAAACGAAGCGACAGCAATAAATCTGCTGCACCAATTGCAATAGTTTGGATTTTTATATTTTCTCTACTTCTTACTACCTCACTTCTGATGGCTTTAATGTTGAGCGTTTGCCCAGGTGAGGAAGACAATTTGTTCTGTATGCCGGGACATACTAAAGTCAATAAAAATAGAAGTTGTTACATCCTGCTAAACGTTCAGCGTTTAGGTTATGGCAACAAATGATTCACCCATTGTCAGTATAACGTAACCGGGCAGAATACTTTGCTGGGTGACTTCAGCATGGTATGTCGGTGAGATAGCACTATAAAGACGGCATCAGATCGCGCTATCACAAGGAGGCATATATGGGATAAGCTAATAATACCTGTAGAGAAAATAACGAGCAACGAAGATAATATATAACGTTGTGAAGATCTGATAACGATCCTTTCACGGTGAGCGCCAAAATTCTTCTAGTATCTCTTTATTTTTGCTACGGAGAAAAATTGAACCAACGCACATTTACCTATGTTTTATCGATGTCATCTATTTGATTTGAAATGTCTCACGTTTAATCAATGACTGTTGTGGTGTATCTTTTTTTTTAAAAAGGTATTAGTTCATAATCAATAGGTGGAAGCAAAAAAGCCGCTTTTGTGGTTCGATCTGCGTACTTATTACAGTTGTGGGAACGCACAACGCACCAAAAACAACGTGCGCTTATCGTGCACGCACCGTCCGCACATCGTCCACACATGATGCGCACAACTGTGCGATTTAATAGTCGTTCCCCCCGTTGTGCGCTTCTCTCCACACAATGTGCAATTTGGTCAAATTGGTTGATCAATATTACTGAATGAAAAAATCCGGAGCCCTCGTATGGAACACTGTATATATTAATTGCTCATCAAATTAATTATAATTATGTTTAATTGTACAATGCGTGTAATAGTGGCCGTTAGACTGTCAAGAATTGGTTTAGCTCCCAGGTAACAGAACAGATAAATAACATTTTGATGATTGACCGGAGTTTTACCTGGCCTGTGCCTGATAAAGACAGCTGATATGTGATACCGTATGACCGTTATGAAATCACAACTGGACGTGAAATATTTGTTATTTGCATTCGTTTTGGTCTATAGCACCCCTTCAAATGGATTTTCACACCTAGGCGGGTTACGTAAATGGCCCGGGTAGGGGACACTACGGTCCAGGTACAGGTTCAAATTGGCTATGTTTACCTGTATACGTGACCGTGTCAATACATGCATGTGTTATGTTACATATGTAAATTTGGATCGTTTAAAAAACACCGAAAACACCATTTCTAAATTCAAGAAAATAAAGATAGAAAGATCAGCTTATATTTGAAGCTAGAATTTAGAAATATACTTAAAAATCAAGTGAATATGTTTAAACACGAAGCCGTATTTATTGTTAAGCCACTTCTCATCCTTTGTCCGCACAAATGAGCGCAATCAATAATCGTCCAGATTTGAATCGTTCGCACACCGTGAACACATCGTGCACGTTCCGTGCGCACATCGCTCGCACAACGCACATCGTGTAACTTTGTGCATTCCCACAACTGTATCTGGTATAACCTGAACCCAACATCATTTTACAGAGCATTACCAGATAATGAAATGGTAAATCACGCTGTCTTGCTACCACCTGTTGATTCTAAACTTCATTTTACAGATTGTACACCGGTAATAACGAATTTTGTAAGGTTAAAGTAGCACAATAATTTGAATCGGTGCGTAGACAACCCATTACATCTTGTAAAACCTTAAATCGGTGAATTGTATACTAGCTATATAGAAAACTGTCGAGAAGGGGTTGTCCTTGCCCGTCTCTGGGTCGTTTATTAATTACCCATCCTTATTTATGAAGTGC
>NW_018406991.1:107757-117108 GCF_002113885.1 Mizuhopecten yessoensis | reverse complement strand
GGTCCAGGTACAGTGTACATGTACAAAGTGGTTATGTTTACCTGGGAGGGGGGGGGGGGAACTACGGTCCAGGTACAGTGTACATGTACAAAGTGGTTATGTTTACCTGTATACGGGATTGTGTAATTTTACATGTGTCGATAAAGTTTGTTTAAAAACACCGAAAACACAATTTCTAAATATAACAATGTATAGACAGAAAAATAAGTTTATAGATGTAGCTAGAATATAGAAACATACGTAAAAATCAAGTGTATATGTTTAAACACGAAACCGTATAAATTGTTAAGGCATTCCTCAATTTACACCAACCACGAATGTTATCGAACAACGTTCGTCCATCATGCGCACGCAATGATCGTCCAGCTTTTTATCGTTCGCCCATCGTGCACACACCGTTCACACACTGTGCACACTTCGTGCGCACACCGTGTAACGTTGTGCGATCCCACAACTGTATTATTAGTCCTACTGACCCCTTTCCGAAATCCTAAACGAACTCCTAAGACTAGTAAGTGTCACCTTTTTATGGGGGAGGGGGGAAATATATTAATGTGATAAAATTGAGCATGCATCATTAATAGCAAATACCAAATATAAAACATACCACCTACAACACACATGTATGCCTCCACGCGGTGTGTAGTGTACCACCTACAACACGCATGTATGCCTTGCATACTTTCAGACACGTTCCTAAATCACTTGTGTTAATAGGATGCTAAACTTATTGACAACACTTTATTGTACATAATCATTGATTGCACAATATGCATCTCGAAATTTGTCTAACATAGTCACTGATGTACCGATCTTTTTGAACCTAGATGAGTTACTAGAGTGTACACACTATTTCGTAATAACAAATCATTGATGACTTGTGTTCACACTTTAATAGCCAAGCGCTAGCTTACTAAGATCTTTCCATGTTTGCAACGGAAGCTGATAAAACCATTGATAAGTCGAAATAATTCAAATCTTCCATGACGCTTATTGAAGTAATATTTATTGCTTTACTATCTCACATCGAAATTCCCGTATAAAAAACACTTCAAATTTTACATTAATAAGAAATTGAAAATCAAATATTGGTTGGTTATAACCTTATAATGATAAAGTTCATTGTACGGGAATTCGATGTGAGATAGTAAAGCAATAAATATTACTTCAATAAGCGTCATGGAAGATTTGAATTATTTCGACTTATCAATGGTTTTATCAGCTTCCGTCGCAAACATGGAAAACATATTTACTTCAGGCTCAAAATAATACGCCTCAATTTTTTATCCCAAAAAAAATTGGTTAAATGTGGTTAGTCCAAGTGAAATCCCAATTTGTCTTTTTCTAAATCACAGTCTTCTCTTTTTAGGCTTGGTCCCGTCAGCACAACATATCGTTCTTTGAATTTAAGGTTTGTCTTTAACTGTTTCGTTCGTTTACTAATTTCTACTTTTTATTAATCCTACTGGCCCCTTTCCTAAATCCTAAACGAACTCCTAAGACTAGTAAGTGTCATGGGGGAGGGGGAAATATATTAATGTAATAAAATTGAGCATGGATAATTAATAAGTATAGGCAAAAAGACGAAATATCATACCTCTTAATATGTTATTTTTCTTTTGTATTTGTTGCAGGAAAATCAATCAAGATAGCAGTCGTTGGACAATGTATGACTCTCTCACTCATAGGCCTTTCTGTAGTGATTTTTATTTTTGTTTGCCATACAAAACTGATCTTACCTAAGTTTAAACTGTTTCATAGACAGTCCTATCGAGTTCAGGGTAGTAGTGTTCAACCACAGTTAAAAACGGATTCCTTCTCTAGTACTTATTTCAAACAGAAAAACTTCTCTCCGTTAGCAAAAATGGTCAAAGAAAACAAGGAGGACACGACGGGGAACAGACGTTATCAATTTAGTCTTAAGTTTACAACTACAATGCAAACAATCGTGAGCAAACGAAACTTTAATCAAAAGCAGAAAACTGTTCATACTACAGCGCAGATCAGAGCAAACCACCAAACGATAGAACATATTACTTCAGTACATTCTCTGCAAAAAATGACCCCAGAGTACACCACTGGTAAGAAAAAGCCTGGTTTACCGAAAGATCCTTTGACAGCTAAAGAAAAGTGGACGGGTCAAACTGTACAAGACACAGGAGACCAACGATTTCTCGTGTTTCGATATCTTGGTAGGTTTGGCAATGTTATGTTCATATATGCATCATGTTATAGTCTTGCTCTCAAACACAATCGAACGCTATTTATGTCTAAAACAGACAAAATATACCAACCATTTGCCAATATACCAACACCACGGACACCAGATAAAAAGCGTTGTAAAGGCAAAGAAGTCACTTTCAAACAAAAACGGTCCAGATATTATGAGAGATTAAACGTATCAGAAACAAACGCCTCCTGTGTGAGAATCGATGGTTTTCTTCAATCATGGAAATATTTTGAAGATTATTTCGATGATATTCGAAATCAGTTCATGTGGAAGACTTATGTCAGAGAAAAGGCTCTACAGACTATAGAGACACTAAAAATTCAAACATGGCCGGATATCCCTTCTTCAAATATAACAACTGTAGGTATCCACGTTCGCCGCGGTGATTACGTTACATCAAAACGCCCAATGGCAGATCGCGCATATTTTGAATCTGCAAAAGAGTATTTTCTTAAGAATTTTTCGAATGTCCTTTTTATTGTTATATCATCGCCCAACAAAAACGACCGAGCTTGGTGTGTAGATAACATACAAAATGGAAGTGGCGTGACCGTGATTGCAGGATCCAGGGACAAATTCGTTGACATGGCACTGCTATCCATGACGGATCACGTCATTATATCGACCGGGACGTTTGGATGGTGGGCTGGATTTCTGAACAAAGGGAGAGTACTCCATTTTGACTGGATCCCTGTGAATCATAGTCGGTTTAAGAGAGATGATTATATTTTACCCCACTGGATTGGGGTTAAAGCCGTTAACAGTGTTAAAAATAATGTGTCTATCTTTCAAACTGTTCCATTATAATGAGGCAATTGTCATAGTCCATGAGCCAAGCGCAGAAATATAGTTTTAAAGAAAAAAATCAAAATCTAATCGTCGCAATTTTTGAAATATGTTTTTATTTTATCAGTTTTTCTTTCAAAGCTGACTGTCAAAGAATTGTTAAGTCATAATTTGGTCAGAATAAAAACTATTTTTCTATGTATGAGGTTTAAAATATTAAAAGGATTATAATTATATTTAGCCAGAGATAACCAAGAACATTTTCTTTGCACAAAAACATTATATATATATCACCGTTTGATTATAGATTGAAAACGAAATGTCTCTTCTAAGTTTAAAAAAATATTTGTTCCTAGTATATGGAGAATTTACTTGATGAATAAATCTAATTTACAAACGTGATGGGTTGGTGTTGTGTGTCTTTTGTTAATAACACTGACGAAACCACAAGTTATCGAACTTTTCTTGAGGCACCTGTCTTCACTCTCTTCGGTAATCTTTACCTCTGTAACCTTAGCTGTAAACAAGAGGCAAACGTGCTGCATTTTAGATAAAGGCAAGGACTGGTTTACCCGATGTAAGTGTAAAGTAACCAGGTGGACTGCTGTGCTGAGTGACTTTTGCATGGTTTGGAAGTAAGACGCAAGCACGCATACACTACGCACATGGAGGCAAGTCCTTAAATGACCTTATATGTTGATAGGACGTACACAGAATTAAACCAAACCCAACCAAACTTAAGAAGTCAATATATGATCGACAATATATTGTGAAAGCAAAAATAAAACATACCACCTACAACACACATGTATGCCTCCACGCGGTGTGAATGTGTACCACCTACAACACACATGTATGCTTTGCATACTTTGAGACACGTTCCTAAATCACTTGTGGTAATAGGATGCTAAACCTTTTGACAACACTTTATTGTTCAGAAACATTGATTCCACAATATGCATCACGAAAGACAAAACTTTATTGTTCATAAACATTGATTTCACAATATGCATCTCGAAATTTGTCTAACATAGTCACTGATGTACCGATCTTTTTGACCCTAGATGATTTACTAGGGTGTACACACTATTTTGTAATAACAAATCATTGATGACTTGTGTTCACACTTTAACAGCCAAGCGTTAGTTTACTAAGATCTTTCCATGTTTGCGACGGAAGCTGATAAAACCATTGATAAGTCGAAATAATTCAAATCTTCCATGACGCTTATTTAAATAATATATATTGCTTTACTATCTCACATCGAAATTCCCGTATAAGGAAGCACATCAAATTTCACAATTAATGAGAAATTAAAAATCAAATATTGGTTGGTTATAACCTTATAATGATAAAGTTCCTTGTCTGTCACTACCTGACGATCGATGGCGAGATATTTTCTAGCTAAAACATATTTACTTCAGGCTCAAAATAATACGCCTCAAATTTTTATCACAAAAAAAATTGGTTAAATGTGGTAAGACCAAGTGAAATCCCAATTTGTCTTTTTTTAAAACACAGTCTTATCTTATTGGGCGTGGTCCCGTCAGCACAACATATCGTTCTTCGACAGAAACCAACAATAAAACATTACAACATTTAATCAAAAGAAAAGTGTTTAAGTCTTATTTCCCGCTAGCGTTTATGTTATCAGTACATATACAGCTGTAAATTTCACGAATTCACCGACTTCTATCATGTGACATCTTGTTGTGATACACGTTACGGGAGATGATCATATTTCAACCTTTCATGTATGGCAATCAGATCATCATTTGTTACTTGGCGACGTTGACAGTAATGCAGCATATACACATTTGTCCTTGAATTACAAAATCTCGAGTTGTGAAGGCTATATCTGATAATGTAAACAGACTTTGAGGACAGCATGTTGGCGAATGAAGTACTATAATATGTTGATGGTGATACGATTACCACGTCTTTTTATGTAAAAATTGCCAATAATATAATTTTACATGCAATCAAGAGTATGATAACCACAACAAAGAAGTTTGACGGGCTCAAATGAATTTGGAAATGTACCCGAAATGAACATGGTTTCAAATGTATATCGACGTCGTATTTGCATTTCACCGAGACTATTCACTGAACACTTATACACAAAATATCATATTGCCAATGACGTAAACAAGCACACAACATACACTAGATCATAGTTTGATCATTGTTCATGTCAACAGTTACTTAGTTTCAATTCACATTTTGGTCATGTTGTACGTCATCTGAACACCTTTCTTATCCACGAGTAGAGTCTGAAACATAAAGCAGATATATTACGTGCAGTGACGTTTACTTTAAGTCAATGTTTATAAAGCAAAAAATCTCAAAAAATGCGAAAGCTTTGTTATATTTGTCACAGTGGATTTACGCTGTGGTTTGTTTGTCCAAGTAGGTTTACACTATGGTATATGTGCCAATGTGTGTCGACGCTGTTGAATATTTGTCAATTTTAGCTAACGCTGTGATATTTAAGCATTGAACTTAGCGCGCATTATGATATTTGCTTGCAAAGCTGTGTCATTCAAATAGATCATAAATACCATACAAAAACAGTTCAATACTTGCATTTACGTTTTCTCTGCCTCTTGTGTTCTTTTTTAACTTATAACTTATATTTTAAATTAAAAATGCCCCCCTTATCGACAGTCCACACAACTTCGTTTAATAGTTTGAACAGCGTATTGTCGCGTGCTGATTGGCAAACAAAGTAGTACTTTGAAATTTTAACAAACACTTCAATTTCATTCCACAGTTCAGTATCAATACAGTTGCGTATGATATGTCTATAGGCTGATTTAAGTTTATCAATAGAACTCTGAGCTGAAAGTTAGATTTGAAATTGTTTCGATTTTTCCCCGGAGCAAATTTCGCGCATAGAAAAATACAGTTGAGCTGAAAAATCCGACCTTGCCCTCCACGAGGGAGTTATTTTTAGAAGTTAATTCGAACTTTTCTCTTTGCTCATTTTGTGAAGAATCCAGGCGTGAATGTATTTGTTGATTGTATGGGACTGACAACAGTCGGTAGATTCTATAACAGCCTCGTTATTTGACATGTCGTAAGAAACTGAGGAACCGTGGATACGAGACGCGTGAAACTGACGGCGTTTGAAGTGAGTGATCTTGCGATGGAGCACAGGTTCGTTACAAATTTATGAAATGTTTATGTGTGCTGTGACTCATATCAGTAGGTCTGTAACATATGTGTCAGTAGGTCTATAGAATAAGTGTATTTCAGACATTTGTAACGAACCCCTGTTGATCAGTGCAGTGTAACAGACGATATTTCTGATAAATTGCATGAGCGTTAAAATTGTTTCCATTGCCGGCATTGGTGATTTCAACCGATGTGCATTTTGTACGATATTGCAGACCTTCGTCTTGTTTTCGTTGTAATAAAAGTGTTTTTAATATTGCACATAAATTTACAATGACATTGTCAAATCTCACAATGCCAAGCGATATTTCACCAGCCGTCATGTTTATTTTTATTGGATATTGAAGTTCTGGTCAGTGTTGTATTAATACGCTAAGAATTGTGTCTCGTGATGCATGGTAATTAAAGTCCCATCAACGACACAGCTTTCAAAGAGGCTATATAGTGACAATGCCATGCAAATGTAAATATATGTGCGTATTTGGATTGCCGCTGTGGTATATGTGCCAATGGGTGTTGATGCTGTGGTATATGTGCCAATGTGTGTTGACGCTGTGTTTTATGTGACCATTTGTTTGACGCTGTGGCATATGTGTCTATGTTTGACGCTGTGGTATATTTTTCAATGCGTTTCGACCCTTTTTTTTCCATGTGTGTTGACGCTGTGGTATATTTTTACATGTGTGTTGACGCTGTGGTATATGTTCCATGAGTTTGACGCTGTGGTATATTTGTCCATTCATGTTGACACTGTGGTATATTTTCCACGTGTGTTGACGCTGTGGTATATTTGTCCATGTGTGTTGACGCTGTGGTATATTTGTCCATTTGTTTTGACGCTGTGGTATATATTGTCATTGTGTGTTGACGCTGTGGTATATTTGTCCATGTGTGTTGACGCTGTGGTAGATATTGTAATTGTGTGTTGACGCTGTGGTATATTTTTCCATCTGTGTTGACGCTGTGGTTTATGTGCCAATGTATGTTGACGCTGTGGTATATTTTTCCATGTGTGTTGACGTTATGATATATGTGTCTATGTGTGTTGACGCTGTGGTATATGTGCCAATGTGTGTTACCACTGTGGTATATGTGTATTGACGCTGTGGTATATATTGTCATTGTGTGTTGCGCTGTGGTATATTTGTCCATGTGTGTTGACGCTGTGGTATATGTGCCAATGTTTGTTAACGCTGTGGAATATGTGTGTTGACGCTGTGGTATATTTTGTCATTGTGTGTTGACGCTGTGGTATATTTGTCCATGTGTGTTGACGCTGGGGTATATATTGTCATTGTGTGTTGACGCTGTGGTATATTTTTCCATGTGTGTTGACGCTGTGGTTTATGTGCCATATGTGTTGACGCTGTGGTATATTTTTTCCATGTGTGTTGACGTTATGGTATATGTGGCGGTGTGTGTTGACGCTGTTGTATATTTGTCCATATGTGTTGTCGTTATGATATATGTGTCTATGTGTGTTGACGCTGTGGTATATGTGCCAATGTGTATTTACGCTGTGATATATGTGTGTTGACGCTGTTGTTAATTTATTCATGTGTGTTGACGCTGTGGTACATGTGTCGATGTGTGTTGATATTTTTATAAATGTGTCGATGTTTTTGACGTTGCGGTATATATTATTCCATGTGTTGACGCTGTTGTATATTTATCCATGTGAGTTGACGATGTGGTATATGTGCCAATGTGTGTTGACGCTGTGGTATATTTTCCATGTGTTTGACGCTGTGGTAACAATATAGAACTCTCAAATTTATACGATACGGACGAAGAACGATGTTAACACCCAACCGCCTGATAATGGTAAGCTAACAAAAAGGAAAGGCAATTAATACAAATTATTTGTCAATGAAATGCTTCATGACATTTCTTTCGTATGTGAAGTCTTAAAAACGATTTGTCAACTGGGAGAGAATGAATGAATGACACGATTTGATGTTAATATAAGATCCTCTAAGCCAATCGGTATCGTATACAATGATAAGACACTTTTTAATGGCGTCGTCATCCGTGTACAGCGTCTGAAAATGACCTCAGCTTATGCAGAGATAAAATCTGTCAACAAACCTAATCTATGCTATCACAACTCAATAATGTCCTACATGTATCAAGTAAGTGATTTACCGGCTTTAGAAGAACTATTGGTCTCAACTATTAAACGATCGCACTAAGTCTTAAAATTCCCAAATTGTATTTGCTGCCCGCACTTGGAGTCTCTTTCGTTTCTTATCTTTCCTCTTCCTTTTTATTTACTTTCCTTTTCACTTATTAACTTTCTAGACACCCGTCCTTATACGACGCTTGCTGTTGTCTCCCTAGACACCCATCTTTATACGACGCTTGCTGTTGTCTCCCTAGGCACCCGTCCTTATACGACGCTTGCTGTTGTCTCCCTAGGCACCCGTCCTTACACGACGCTTGCTGTTGTCTCCCTAGGCACCCGTCCTTATACGACGCTTGCTGTTGCGAGGACGTAAAACCCCTGACAAACAAAATCTTCCTGATATTACCGTCTTAACACTTATTTGCATCGCTGTTAATTTTATTTATTAATTTAGCCCTTTTGCACTGCATACACTTTAATGTATGTACAGTATATGATAATACTGAGGAAATTGATTTCAATATTAGTGGAGAATTTTTTAAACTAGAGAAACTGTATTAGGATCGACAACTCTTGGAAGAGATTGATTCTGTCGGCGTAATGTTTAGTATGTGAACCCTGTCGTTTGGTACATTCATAGTATACTTGAACATGTTATGATACATCTATAAGGATTGAATGTTTTTTTTATGTATATTGAGGCAATAAAAGGCAGTAGCTGATCTACATATCCTGTGGAGCGCGTTAGCGCTCCTCAGGAGATATGTAGATCAGTAAGCGCTCCTGAGAAGATGTTTAGATCAGTAAGCGCTCCTCAGAAGATATGTAGATCAGTTAGCGCTCCTCAGAAGATATATAGATCAGTTAGCGCTCCTCAGAAGATATTTAGATCATTTAGTGCTCCTCAGAAGATATATAGATCAGTTAGCGCTCCTTAGAAGATATGTATCAGTTAGTGCTCCTCAGAAGATATGTAGATCAGTTAGCGCTCCTCAGAAGATATGTAGATCAGTTAGCGCTCCTCAGAAGATAT
>NW_018406991.1:106155-107274 GCF_002113885.1 Mizuhopecten yessoensis | reverse complement strand
GCTCCTCAGAAGATATTAGATCAGTTAGTGCTCCTCTGAAGATATTTAGATCAGTTAGCGCTCCTCAGAAGATATTAGATCAGTTAGTGCTCCTCTGAAGATATTTAGATCAGTTAGCGCTCCTCAGAAGATATTAGGTCAGTTAGTGCTCCTCTGAAGATATGTAGATCAGTTAGCGCTCCTCTGAAGATATTTAGATCAGTTAGTGCTCCTCAGAAGATATGTAGATCAGTTAGTGCTTCTCAGAAGATATGTAGATCAGTTAATGCTCCTTAGAAGATATGTAGATCAGTTATCGCTCCTCAGAAGATATATAGATCAGTTAGTGCTCCTCAGAATATATGGTCTGACTTCCAGTTAGCGCCTGATAAGGCTTGCTCCTGTAGGCTCCGGACAATTTTTGTGTATTTCACGAATATACTTATTTACCAACACTGAAGTTTGCCATATTATCATTTGAATAGTTCGAGATCATTCTCGTCTATAATTAGAGCTTTTAAAATTGGAACTTTGTCGTCAATTTTGGCTTTTATTTCGTATATCAGAGGACATAACTTTAACCGCTGGGCGAGTTGTCTACAAACGCACACTCGTCCAGGTGTTATTCTGAATTTCTAGTCAGTTAATATAACATACCTTTTTTAGTTAAGTATTTTTGTATTTATCTAACATTTCTTTCACATTTGACTTCCATTTCACGCTTTTGCAGTTATACGAGAACCGTAAAAATCATTTGTGGTCAATTATATTCTGGGCTTGGATAGACGCCATCTTTGTTTTACCGTCAATTTTTGCCCAATATATCTGACCCATCTCGGTATCCTCTCTTAGCTTTTGTTCATTTTGCTAATATCATTTAAATTGTTTGAGATCATTCTCGTCTATAATTAGAGTTTTTGAATTTGTAACTTTGACTTAATTTTTGGATTTTAATTTTTGTGTATCATAGGGCAGAATTTTAACCGCTGGACGAGTTGTCTACATTTTGTTGTTTGTTGTGACGAAATGACGTCTGTAAACTAAATTTATCATTCATATTTGTACTTTTTTAAAACATTCTTTTCACATCTGACTTACATAATACAAAAACTGTAATTATCATTGTGGTAAAAAAAAAAA
>NW_018406991.1:31791-100552 GCF_002113885.1 Mizuhopecten yessoensis | reverse complement strand
ATCAGTTAGCGCTCCTCAGAAGATATGTAGATCAGTTAGCGCTCCTCAGAAGATATGTGGATCAGTTAGCGCTCCTCAGAAGATATGTAGATCAGTTAGCGCTCCTCAGAAGATATGTGGATCAGTTAGCGCTCCTCAGAAGATATGTAGATCAGTTAGCGCTCCTCAGAAGATATGTGGATCAGTTAGCGCTCCTCAGAAGATATGTAGATCAGTTAGCGCTCCTCAGAAGATATGTGGATCAGTTAGCGCTCCTCAGAAGATATGTAGATCAGTTAGCGCTCCTCAGAAGATATGTGGATCAGTTAGCGCTCCTCAGAAGATATGTAGATCAGTTAGCGCTCCTCAGAAGATATGTGGATCAGTTAGCGCTCCTCAGAAGATATGTAGATCAGTTAGCGCTCCTCAGAAGATATGTAGATCAGTTAGTGCTCCTTAGAAGATATGTAGATCAGTTAGTGCTATTCACTGCCGCAATGTACATGGGGAAAAAAATCCATTCAATTCATATATTGACGTTACGGTGAACAACAATATGAAACGTTACAACACTTTTTGTAAATTTATTATTTTTGATATTAGTATCGGTGCATTAAACACTAAATATTATATATTTTGGAAACT
This sequence comes from Mizuhopecten yessoensis, assembly GCF_002113885.1. Lineage (NCBI taxonomy): Eukaryota > Metazoa > Mollusca > Bivalvia > Pectinida > Pectinidae > Mizuhopecten > Mizuhopecten yessoensis. Next base: position 99,928 of record NW_018406991.1, on the reverse strand, counting down.
ATTACAAATCATCGGTTACCATTGAAACCATCCAGGACACCCGTCGACATTGATGGATGAAGTGCCTTGTGTCATTACAAAGTTTTTTGGGTTTCATGTACAAGTTGATGTCTCGGGGAATACCGAGCCGGACGTTTGGTGTTAGAAAATTCGTGACCACGAGGACCCGATTGCGAGTTGGAAGTCAGTATTAAATACGACAATGTTATATTTATTTATTTTTAATTTCAAAAAACAACAACAATAATGATAATAATTGCACTGTTTATTATTTCTCGCAACGACGGTGTCTCGGAGGAGGGGAAATAACTCTTCTCAAAAACGGTACTATGTGTAGTAATATTATTTGTCATTGTGTGTAAAATCAGCTGACCGGTTGCACGATAATTGTTGTATTCATAGTGTATTCATGGTCTAATGGCAGTTGTTTTCAGTTGATAGATTCATGTACAGAACAAACATCACGAATGTATGAAGGACTTCCCTAGGCCACTTTAACGTATTTAAAGCTCTGGTATGGATTTGGTTTGCGACCGACTCGATTCCACATACTTATGTATTTGAGTAGATACTTATAAGATAATGCTTTGTCATACGGATGTTGATCACGGTTTTTAAACTAAGGGCGTGTTCTTACCCATGCTTGAGTTTACAAGTGAAATAGATTTCTCGCAAGCTACTTGAATAAAATGGGTCGTTGACAGATATACAGCGGTGGCAGGAAGCCTGTTTCTATAGCTGTCAGTTCATTCTGACTTGGTTGAAACCTGAGATAAAGCATCTACATATATATGTTGATAAGATGCGTGCATTGGTTTCCTTTTTTAAATAACATATTTCAATTTGTGACGATCAAAATGCATCATGAATATACATTTGCCAATTTTCCTCGAGACACGGAAACGGTTATTTTATTAACTTTACCAGTTTCGCTTGAGGTTCGGTTCCTTTCAGCAACAAATCTGCCATCTTACATTCTTTCCCAGAGTAATCTAAAACAGTTCTTCTTTGTCCCTTAAACTGACATTACCTTACATATCTATACCGTACAATATTGAAACAACGCCCCTCGTGTCATATACCACTTCGTATTACCGCAATCTTATTTCAAGGAACTCTTTTTCTGTTTTGCCCCTAACAATTTGTCTATATTTCCTCTTTGATGTATCCCCATAACGGCAGTGTATAGCTGACAAATAGTTGCAATGTTACAGCATTTATGTGTAATTGATTTTCTTATAAAGCTTGAAAACCTGCGGACATTACTGGTTTTTTCCAGAACCTTATCAGCTCAAGTAAGCAGATTTTAACAATTTCAGAACAAATACATTATAGTAATAAAACATCATTTTCAAAAGATGAAATGGTGTATGGTTAACAGTTTTAAATACATACACATTCTAAAATGTCCCCCTTCACGCGGCGAGTGATTGTAATTGGTATACCAGTTTTCTGTGAAGTTGAATTCTCTATAAGAGCCTCGCCATCTAGAATTGACGTAGTCTGAAATGAAATTAATGGCAGTTTAAAGTTAATAGGTAACTACTTAATTGAACACTATGTTTCAAACATTAAGATCTTCCAATCAACATTATTTTCTGTTTTCCAACGAGTAAATGATACCGGAAGTGTGAGTTTTAGAAAGATAAATAAAAAATGACTGTTTACTGGAACCTAATTTTTTGAAATCCGTTTATATATGAAATTGTTATGTTTTATTTATTAGACAAACCTTTAATGGTACTCCGTCTAGGCCTATCCCCTCAATTTCTTCTCCGAGTTTGTAAACATATTTTCTGACTCCTAATCCTTCTACCCCGGCCAGTGCAGTCCAAGTGTCCCCGTCTAACTGGTATTCCAGTGTTCCCGCCTTTTCTTTGAATACTTGGCGGGCCATTGGTTCAAGTTCTGAAAAATAGCATTTTTATTAGTGAGGGAACTTTAAAACATGTGGTCTTGTTCCAATATTGTTAAACACTTTAGAACAGTTTCGTGAGCACTTGTTTTAATGAACTCACATTTCTATATTGAGTATTGTCGCGGTTATTTGTTTGTTTATCCTGAACCATTTACAGTAAAACCTTGTTATAATAGTATGTCGACCTTCAGCCAACCTGAGAATATTTCTATAACAATAACTCAACAAGTTTCATCTATCTCAAAGCTATCGGTCTTTTTGATAAAATAGGAGTCACCGTAGCCACTTTCAGTTGCTACCTAGAGGCGAACGCTTAATAACATTATACTGTATACATTTTAATTCATTGAATGAAATAGGGTAGCCACCTGATCATAGTTTAAGAGTAAGCATTAATATTTTAGACGATATCGCATCGCGCACAGAGGTTAAATATTTTATTGAAAGCAGCTTGTACATTGTATAATTCAATGGAAAAGACATGTACATGTATGTATCCCTATGCAATGTGGTATGGACTATAGTTAAATTCGTATCATAATGACTATACGTGTTACGGTATATTACGGTATATAATATTAAAGAGGACGTTAGCCAAATGAATATGTATTAATGTAACAGAAGAGGGAAAATGCATGGCCAAACTGGGGTTCGAACCCGGGACCCTCCTAAATTTTTTGAAGGACACTACCAATTTAGATATATGGTCGCCGAGGATCGGCCCAGTCCATCAGAACATGCACTTAATGCTTGAAACAAAGCGTTAGTCACAGGCACCACTGTAATAGGTGAGGAAAAATACATGGCCAGACCGGGGTTCGAACCCGGGACCCTCCGAACTCTAGACGGACGCTCTATTACATTTTGTAAATTAAGGACTACCAATCACAAATTTATTGTGGAAACCGACAGATGGCATGATATTGATTATAGTGAAAGAAAATGTCCACACTGTAACAGTCAGCGAATTGGTGACGAATTCCATTACTTGCTTGAGTGTCCGTCACTGTCTGGGTATAGAATTTTATACATGAATATAGATAAATATTTTTGGACGAGACCAAATGTAATTAAGTTCTATGAATTAATGAATACTACTAATATAAAAACACTGAGGAAACTTTGTACTTTGAACAGAATAATTAATAATATTTGTTCACCTTGATACAAATGTGCATTTATTAAGAAACAGTACTGTGTACCACCGACTACGAACACTACAATTACTATATAATATATTGTAAATATTTTTCTCTATACATTGTATTGTGAAAGAGAATAAAGTTGAATTGAATTTAATTGGTCGCCGACGATCGACCCAGTCCAGTTCCGCTACACTACTTAAAACCATTACCATCTCTTGCCACTTGGAGCCTTTTTTATTTTTTCAATCTTAATCATTAAATGAAAACATTATAAGTAAGGTTGCATAATCAAAAAGGAAAAAGGAAAATGTAGAAATTAGATATTTACATTCAGCAAATTGTAATGTAAAATGTAGACCTCCTTAACGATGACTAGATACCTATACAGATGTACATTGTATCTTGTTCAAAGCATTACACAGAACTTGATACTATGGTTCCATCATATAGAGTTATCGAATAGTTGTTTTAACAAGAAAGTGTTTAGTAATTATTTGTGAATTTAGAAAAAAAACGGGTCCCTGTTTTAGCCAAAACTTTCACTGACGAAAATAATGTTGACAAGGTAATACAAATGACGTCATCACCATATGAGCATTGCAATGCGCTACTTCCATTATTTGAGTCGATTGTTCTGATAACATTTTGTTATTTACAACTCTCTTCGCCAGGAATTCAAAGGATGGTAAATGAAGGTTTTTTTTACCAAGTTGTCCGATATTCTATACGATATAGGTCAATTTGGCTTTTCATGATATTCCCGTGATTGCAAGTACGAACCCGAGTTTGTAGAATCAGCGAAACAAAAACACAAACAAAAAACCTTCAACCCTTCTCCTGACATATATATGTATCTTGGGTGATGTTTTTCTTTTACATGGACTCAAGACCGGATTTTTTTCCACACAAATAATATGAAACTTTTCTATGATAATGGTGTTGTTATTTTAACAACCTAACCGGCTCATACTTAATTTGATTAAAACCTTAATGATTGTAATTTTTCCTATTTGATTGTGTAAAATAAACTACATGTATTTCCTATGTAAGTATACGCATCGTGTAGCCTACATGAGAATCAGAAAACAAAGATGCCTGACATATATTCTTAATAAGAGCGCAGCTCTTCTTGCGCCGAAAACAATTGAAGTCATGGTAACGTCGAAATACTATGCTCCAAAATCCTTCGTCACGGAAGTAGCTAGTATAGAGTTACCGCGGTCCTATTTTTACGATGCTGTTTAGCTTTGCTACACATTCTCAAAAATATCTCTTTATTTGATAATTTTTTTCTGTGGTTATTTAAGTTCATGACATTAGAAATTATAGAAACTGAAGCTTCTTTCAAATTTTCAGTCTTTTCTTCTCTCCACCCAAACCGTAAGTATATAGTAACTACTAAACCAGACGAAAATCCGGATATGTTTGGGCTATTGTGATTCTCTTTTTACACGATTTAGAGGGATCAGGCAAAGTATAGCATGTCGGAAAATAAAATTGGAATTAAATCACCAATATACTAAACTTTTATAATAACAGATAATAACAGTTACATTTGATAAACAATACATCTTCAAATATGAAGTCCCTCTACTGGGCCTCACTCTTTCCGCAACATTACGCTGAGGCCATAAACGGGGCAATTAAATGCAACAGTACCAAATGAATTTGTGTTTTCTCTTGAACTGCAAAATTCATTCGAATGCTTTTCTTTACTTATTATTAATTTTACATTTATCGCTATAAAACGAATAAATAGATAATATTTTAAACAATGTTATTTAGAAAATAAAATTGAAAAAAACAGCATTTAGACGCTTCTCTCGTTTCAGGCAATGCCTGTTTTCAAAATGAATGATTTTGCCCAGCAACTGATTCAAGTATATAACATAAAAAAAAAACCGGTACATTTTGTATGTATTAAAATGGGTAATGTTATGATTCAAAAATAATACTATACTATCGAAACAAATGTTCGAGCTTCGCTCTCTCCAGGCCATGCCTGAGTCATATTAACGTATACCGTCTTACATTACCACACCGCCTATCATTAGTATAAAATATATACGCGGGAAATATCGATGATGACGTCGTAATGACTGAAAATTGTTCTACATCCGGTGGATCCAAAATGACGGCTTCCATGCACGCGCGATTTCCCAAATTATGCAAGTGAATAGACTTGCTAGGCCCCTGTGATTTCATGGTTTATTTTATCTTGGGTTTCTTTTACGTGTACGTGTTACCTATGAAGCTCACACAAGAGCGTTCGCTGTTAAAGTTAACGTCTGTCTTTTATGGTTACGTTTCGTTGATGATATTTAGTTGCCGACACTGTTCCCCACTGCATGTAACCGTTGTGGGATCATCTTAGAATCGAAACAATTGTCACACGCTATCTGACAATTGTTCTCATTCCAACCACCAGATCAAGCTCTAAAACCATAAAAATGCGTTTGGACTGGCCACCATTTTGAAAATATCGTTTTTTTCCCTGAGCTTTTCAGAGGAAAACGATTTAGCCAGCCAGATTAAGCATTTATCACATGCCTATGCAATCTTACGATATTAATACTCCATTTTGTCAGGTGTGTTTTCTGTCTGCTTGTATCACACATGTGCGATACAAGATCCTGTATCACCACAGTAGCCGGAACTACTTTTTAGGGGAATTCCCTCTACTGATACCGCTAAAAATAGCCTGGTATTTGTATTCAACATAAACTTCCAAATATCGTCACAGTCGCGTAAAACATCACATTCATCACCTCCAACGAAATACCGACGAATACTGCCAATTGTTGACTCAGATGATGAAGATTTTATCTAGATTTCTTGTGTTTTCTGACCTTGGCGTGTGACGTCACTCAGACTCAGCGCGTGCTGTGACGTTGCGAGACTTTGGGAGAATTTGTAATGACCGACATTTAAACTTACATGAATATACGTAACTTTATGGCATTAAATGTGTTGCATTTGAATTATTCTTTGTTATTTTGTATTTAACCATTAATATTTAAAATGTTGTACACCTAAAGGTACAGTTCAGTCTCAAAAAGTCTCTTATCATTCACAGGTCCTGTGAACCATGCAATGATTTTTTTTTTAAAGCCATGCAATGATTTTTTTTTAAGAATTTGTGTCTATATCTCAGAATTATCAAAACAACACATTAATTATACAAAGAATGTATCAAATAAAAATAAAAGAAAAAAGAAAGTTTGTGGTGGCGGAGGAATATATCACTCGTGCGAAGCGCACTCGTGATATATTCCTCCGCCACCACAAACTCATGCGATCCGAATACTCAGATCAACACATATGTGTGGTATTGCCTATATCCCATATATTCGAACAAAGTTTGCGCAGAAAAATAAATCACATTTTTCTAATGTGTACGGCTAATATTTGGTAAAAGATTTTCATTTCATCACGTAGCCTTTTTCGCATTGCGGCATCGGAGAGTTCCAAACTCGTGACGACACGTCATTGTTGAGCCATTGTGACGTCACGTCACGTGAAATCGGGTGTAAGATAGAAATTTCCTACACCCCTTTCTTACCCTGGACAGCTCTGTCTTACACAAAGAGAAATGAGAGAACAAAATCTATCTGCTGCCCCTTAGACACATTTCGGTCTTGGGATCTGTATCTTTGTTTTTTCTATCTTGTTTTCGAATGAAGCGGTTAAGTTAATATGAAATATCACGTATTCAGATTTTTCCTAACGAGTCCTCAGATCAATGACGGTACAGCAGAGTGTTACATTAAACAAGTTTCCCGATTGCACTTGTTTTGGTTTAACGTGTAAGTAATAACGTGCTTTCAAGAAATCATATTCGATGGTGTATGTATGTGTTGAGATTTAGTACTGATAGACAGTGAAAACCTTCTGGTAATATACGATGTCAATAAGTGACAGACAATATAATCCACACTTGATAGAAGTTTAAATAATTTAATAAGAATAAATCGAGAACAAATTACTATACGTTGTTATGAAATAGATTTCATATGTTAGTTTCCGCCTGCCAGATGTGTCCATATGGCGGATAGTTGAGGTTAGCGAGTGAAATTATTTCAGAGGTAGGTTCACATCGCGTTTAGATGTAAGCAATGCTGGATTTAATCAGACCGCAGATTTTGTCTTGGAGATCCGGTGTTTAAATGGCGATTTAAAAAAATCTGTCCCCTTTTTAACTTCATTGGTAAACTCTGCACTCAATGGTTTGGCTATATGTTAAACGGTTCATTAGGCACGGTGGTTATATTTGTAATCACACATCGTAAGTATCATGTCCGTGGAAAAATAATTGGAATCAATGCGTAGACAACTAATTACACATTGTAAAACCTAAAATCGGTAAATGGTATCCACGCCATAGAGAAAATCGCCGACGCCTGGTTGTCTTTGCCAATTTTCAGAGTGGTCATTCCTACATTTGGTTTGGTGTGTGTGAGCGGGTGTGTGTAACCGTGCGCGGGTATGTGTAACAGTGCGTAGGTGTGTGTAACCTTGCGCGGGTGTGTGTAACCGTGCGTGCGTGTGTGTAACCTTGCGTGGGTGTGTGTAACCGTGTGAGGGTGTGTGTAACCCTGCGTGTGTGTGTGTAACCTTGCGTGGGTGTGTGTAACCGTGTGAGGGTGTGTGTAACCCTGCGTGTGTGTGTGTAACCGCGCGTGGGTATGTGCAATCGTGCGTGGGTGTGTGTAACCGTGGCGGGTGTGTGTAACCGTGCGCGGGGGTGTGTAACCTTGCGCGAGTGTGTGTAACCGTGCGTGGGTGTGTGTAACCGTGCGTGGGTGTGTGTAACCTTGCGCGAGTGTGTGCCGGAGACAGGAAATCTTGGTATACTTGCCTCCTTGTGATGGCGCGCATCTGATGCCGGCTTTATAATGTCATACATACATAACGCATTATTATGTATTGAAAAGCGAAGAAAGGCCTCAATGCAAAGCGTGCTACGAACCATTTACAGTAAAACACTTGTTATTCGATCGCATTGACCTTCAGCTAAGAAATTATAATTTGTTTTGATAATGATAAAAGAAATCTGAACTCTCTTTTCGGAAAGGTCAATATTTCTACAATTGCAACCTTCCTAAAATTGTTGGTCTGTTGTTAATGATGTTTTTAAGTTGACGTTTTTTTATCTTTACGTTCGTTTTGTGTCAATGCACTTTTTATTGTCCCTAATGATCTCTTGTATTTTGATAGGATGTTAATTTAAGAATCCACTAACTAACTTTGAATGGTTGCTTGACAATGTCACAACAACGCATTACAGCGCAAACAATGCGTGAACACTTAGTTTCAGCCGACGTTTGTTTGATTTTGTTAGTTATGGTTTCCTTTTTTAAGAATGACTGATCGTAAATCAGATTAGATGCAGATAATATCACGCTAATTACTGATGCAGTTTTAATTCTGAACTGTTTTGTTGCGATTGATTTGAATACACTATTTGTTAATATTCCTTTGTTAATTAGCATAAGATTTTATACAATAATGATAAATACTACAACTTTTAGACTTATATAAATTAAAGATAACTTATTAGCGAATATAGTTAAACCCTTAACACATCGGTAATTACATAACAGTTGCGGCAAAGATGGGAACGAAAAAAAACACCTAGTAAATGCACTACGGAAAATGTTGAAATGTTTACATAAATATGTTTTAATAGACTAGTTTAATGATGTGCATGTAAATGTGTCTTGTAATCATACCTCTAATGTCAATTTTTTGAGCTAAAACTAATGAATCTTATCATAGGTATGAATGTGCGTTGAAAAGAGGTGGACCGGAATGGTGTATACAAATAAATTATCTCTTAAGAAACTTACTTTGTTGGTTAATACAAACAAACCCGCAGAGATAGATGGCTTGCTTAACTAGTGTTTAGTTAGAGATTCGTCCTCACGTTCAGATCTCGGCATATTATGTAGTGTAGTTGTATTCACATCTAAAAGATAGGCCTGTTGTTCAAGTGTACAACACTGATCTGTTACCCCAGTTTGAACCGTATGGGCCTCAGTCTGTTCTAACTTATCCTACCTAAACTTTCTGAACTTCCTGTTTACTCTCCAGATTTTAGTCGTCATATGACTTTGCTGTTGCCAAGATTTAAATGAAAATAAAGCATTAGAAGAATGAGTACAATCATGGTACCTATGTAGTCAACACGTTAATGACCACATTGTCGGTAGGTTTTCTCCGGATACACATGTATTATTTCACCATCAAAACCTGGCGCGTCCTGAAATGACCATGGCTGTTAACGGGACGTATAGACAAACAAACCAACAAAACGTTACCTTGTATTGTATGTTCTGTTATCAAAATCATCGCCTTGAACTATGATTGTTTTTAATTCAACGACAATTTCAAGTCAATTTCATTTTAATCGAATTGTGCTACCTCATTACATCCAAGGCACGTGGAACCTCTTTTAACACAGGGAAGTGTGTGTATGCATCAGTGTAGCCAATAAATCCACGGAGATTTATTATAGCCTGACACGAACTGCTTTATTAGTTTATCATACTGTTAACATTACATCCGCTTCCCCAGACGGCATGTGTCTGGTGTGATAGGACTTTAAGTTATGGACACCGTTGTACGTCCCACTTCCATCGTTTGGGCAAGAGTAGATTACATCTTTCCATTCGTGTAACATTTCGAAAGAGAAATAATGAAACCTGATTTAACTGATCACCATTTACACCGATATCCATTGGAATAAACTTGTGTTTAAACAACACATGTTTAAATACCATTTTCATTTCAGTAATAATTACCATAACTTTAGTATGCATATACAATACCTACCCCCATCTTTGTAGCCCAAAAAAAAAATTTCAAATATCCCTACCTCCCTACCGTGACGTAACTCATATCTCGACGGCAGAGCCACGGACTGATCTCCCTTCCTCAAACCCCTTTTATGGAGCCTAAAGGCCTCAAATTAATGTTTACACATGCATTGTGGCCTACCTGTTGTGGCGTTAATATGCCTGTGTGTATTTCACAGGAAATAATCGAACTGAGATGAAGGGCTCGCTGATGTAGCATTATAAGGGTTCGGCCCAACACGATACAAAGTACCCTCAATCACATACTTTCTAGATAAACGTTTTCCAATAAGCGATAAGCAATTAATATCAACAATAATACTAATTTTTACAGTTCGACAGTTTCGATTCTGTAGCCCTTTTGCTTGAATGTTTCGCAATCAATATGTTTCCAACCAAAACATAGAGAGAAACCAAATAAAAAGTTTTGTTAAAGCTCAAATAACAAATTCATACAACGACAATAATAAAGTGTGGGAAGTTTTCTTTGTGTAAATCCGAAAATAACAAGGTCAGGAACCATAGACAGGCAACTAAAAAACGTATGCTATAACAGATGCTATTAAAGTAATGCTTTTAATTTTGAGAGTAAATAATGACGATTATGAAGGATACGGTATGTATGCATCCATATCGATTCTCGAGATGATAGCCTTCATTATTAGGGTTGGTTATATGATATACGAGGTGATCTTCTTGTCATTATTTCACTATATGAAGTGGTAATTTATCCAGGTTTTTTTAGATTTTTATGTCTCATTAAGTAGTTTTCATTTCAAGAACTCAGATTGTCATTTCATTTGATACAGTATTTTTGTATATTTTTATGTCTCATTTTCAAGAACTCAGATTGTCATTTTATTACGTTTTATTGTCATTTTCTTTTGATCCCGTGTTTTGTATATTTCTGTGTCTCATTATGGGGTTTTCATTTCATGAACTGAGATTATCATTTGATTACGTTTGATTGTCTTTTTCCTTTGATCCCGTGTTTTTTTATTTTGTATATTATTTATAGCCATGGACAATTAAAGTCATTAAGGAATAATCAACATTAGAAAACGGTTAAAAAGGAATGCATGAAACTAAGCAAATAGGTTAAAGTTTTAAAAGACGAAAAAAAAAAAAAAATACCAAACGAAATGGTTGTAACACATGGCATTATACCTTATTGTACAAATCAATGTATCAACTATCCAATGACAGAAAACTGTATCAAACAATGTTTGTCTAAGTTGTTACATCACCGAATGTATCACTGATTTCTGTAACATCTGTTATGTGTTGGTAACGAGCATGATAATAAGGTTGCTTACATTCGGTGTAACGGGTAGTTTATTAAATATAATAATGAAATGACGAGCACGTGTTCGGAAATAGCCATCCCATTTAACACAAGTAGACAGATATGGTAGCCATGGCTTTCCATAGATAGCCTCCGGACAGCCATGGTAGGACACATGTGGTCGGCCAGCTGTATTAAAGTATTAGGCTGTAACTTATCTGTAATGGCTATTTTACTCACAGACTAACATTCCTACATATTTAGGTTTTATACTGTGTACACAAGGACGACGATTGTTAAGGGACATAGACGTTGTCTACAGACGTTAAAAGCTGACAACTTATTCATTGTACTGTCTTCTAATTTTTAATGGAGTATGTTCTTTTTTATACACCCCCACCCCAATGTGGTTTTTATAAACTGCTTCATGTTGTCATTGTGGTGAAATAAATACTCGATTCGAAAATATCTGTACGGAAGACAGATTAAATTACAAGATATCTCTTAACAATGGCATGATGATCATATATATAATGTTCCGCATCACTTTAGCATCCCGCCCTCCTGCTGTCTGTATATTTGATACGGGATTTCGTCGATAACCAAAGATAACCATTTGTGTTTGAAAAAGGCATGCTTACTCTTTAAAAGATGCTTATCCACGTAACAAAATAAGACAATTTTCCATCTTCTAAGTACATTGTAAGTGGAAGTTATTAATCCGGATCTGAAAAAACACCAGTTATAGTAATGTTCCTGATAAATGAATTAAAAGATACACATAATAGTTTCTATCAAGATCAGTTTTATATTGTGGGTATTCCTTTATGGAAGGCGAATATGCTGGGGGTTTTAATTCAGGATAAATGATGTTCCGGTCTGCCATAAAAACAATATTCAGGCAATACTTAGATATCTAATCGCAAAGATTATATACATTTCTCCGTACTTAACTATAACCAGTTATCCTCATGTTATGTGTGTACTGTCCGTTTATATGTATTGTTGAATGTATATAGGAAAGAGACAATAAGTATATGCCATTTGTTAACAACGAAAGTTATGTTTCTCAGATATCTGGACATTCATGTCTGAAAGTCTGACATGTGCCATGATTTATTAGACTTTAAGAGAATGTCCGAAATTCACTGAGATTCATTGGTAATGTAGCCATTAAAAACATACCAATTATGACCTTGGGTAAGTTGAACTAGCCAAAGTGTATCTGCTGTCCCCATTTCGGAACTTGCCTGTTGTGAGAATGTTTAATTAAAAACAAATAAACCAAACAAATAACCACACTGACAAAAAACAGCCAAGATAGTCCATACCAACCTCCGGCCTTTTATCTGCGATATTGACGGTCGACTAGCTTTGTTAACGTAGTAGGCTGATGTACACATAGCCTTGCTATACAGGTCTAGGGAAAGAGTAGGATTTGCTGTACCCAAATACATGTCCCTAGCACGTTCAGGGAAGAATTAGCCTGCTATATCCCACTACATGTCGTAAAGGGCGACTAATGTTGGGCCCCTGTTAAATTAGGGTTTTCGTCAGTGTCTTCTGCTAAGACAACATAACACGCCAGAATAGACCTGCTGCCCTCATTGCATTACTTGGGATCTTTCCTTTTATTTCATTTCACTCCTCTGTTTGTTTATTTTTGATTTATTGATTTTTTTGCGGTATCTCATTGTGCATCCTCCTTTATGTGACATTAACTATTGCGAGGGAAATAAAGCCCAAACAAACAAAGTTTAATAAACTTAGGCGTTGTTTTGTTATTTGACTTCAGTTATTATCCCCGAACTAATCGCTATTTTGTATGAGATATCAATCACTGAAATGTCACAAGTCCACTATAGCTAACTACCAACTCCATTGAGCTATATCATATGAGGTCTGTTCGAGATAACAATCACTGAAATGTCAGAAGTCCACTATAGCTAACTACCAACACCCTTGGGCTATATCATATGAGCTCTCTCCGAGATAACAATCACTGAAATGTCAGAAGTCCACTATAGCTAACTACCAACACCCTTCAGCTATATCATATGAGCTCTGTCGGAGAAAACAATCACTGAAATGTCACAAGTCCACTATCGCTAACTACCAACACCCTTGGGCTATATCATATGAGCTCTCTCCGAGATAACAATCACTGAAATGTCAGAAGTCCACTATAGCTAACTACCAACACCCTTCAGCTATATCATATAAGCTCTGTTCGAGATAACAATCACTGAAATGTCACAAGTCCACTATAGCTAACTACCAAAACCATTAGGCTATATCATATGAGGTCTGTCCGAGATAACAATCATTGAAATGTCACAAGTCCACTATCGCTAACTACCAACACCCTTGGGCTATATCATATGAACTCTGTCCGAGATAACAATCACTGAAAGGTCACAAGTCAACTATAGCTAACTATCTACACCCATCTGCTATATCATATAAGCTCTGTCCGAGTTAACAAGCACTGAAATGTCACAAGTCCACTATATTTAAATACCAACACCCTTCAGTTTTATCATATGAGCTCTGTCCGAGATAACAAGCACTGAAATGTCACAAGTCCACTATCGCCAACTACCAACACCCTTGGGCTATATCATATGCGGTCTGTCCGAAATAACAACAGTGGAATGTCACATGTCCACTATAGCTAACTACCAACACCCTTCAGCTATATCATATGAGCTCTGTCCGAGATAACAATCACTGAAATGTCACAAGTCCACTATAGCTAACTATCACCACCCTTGCGATGGATAATATGAGCTCTGTCCGTGATAACAAGCACTGAAATGTCAGAAGTCAACTATAGCTAACTACCAACACCATTGAGCTATATCATATGAGCTCTGTCCGAGTTAACAAGCACTGAAATGTCACAAGTCCACTATAGCTAACTACCAACACCCATCAGCTATATCATATGAGCTCTGTCCGAGTTAACAAGCACTGAAATGTCACAAGTCCACTATAGCTAACTACCAACACCCTTCAGCTATATCATATGAGCTCTGTCCGAGGCTTTTTTCACATTTGGTAGTAACACTAAGGGGACATATTTCACTAGTTAATTAAACCTCGTTGATAACTATGGTTCAACAAATATTGCGTCTTTTTCTGCAGATGTGATAGTAAGAATTGTTGAAATGGTGGTATTCATATGGGGATTTTGTTTTTCAAGCTCATGTGCTTGGTGCCTCCCGCATGGTATTTCAGTAAGGTAGCACTCTCAAGTCGGCAACATATCAGCGCTACTTACCGCAAGGTGGCAAAGACAATGGCCTACCGCACCGAAGACTTATCAACACATATATCATACACATGGATGCTCCTCATTAAATATAATTAGTTGTTAAACAGGACATTAAACGAAGCCAAACCAAACAGCAACAAACCGTATTTCAAAGTTGAAATATGAAATGTAATACTCTTTCTGATAGCCATGTTTTTGTCATTATCGTTAACGGGTATGTATCATGTTTAGCTTTTTGTGTTTTTTACACGAATATAGATTACATCATCGACCTTTGCAAACCACTAGAGTTAAAAACATCCTCATGACACCAGACAAGCGAACACGCGTCGTATTGAGTTTTGTGTGTACCATACAACATGAATTATTCATGATGATGTCTGATATAAACAGATCATTTATCTATATGGTATCATACCCTTTTTATTGTATATACATAAACAATTCCTGCTAGATGTGGACAGTTGCATTTCGTATATCTATGTCTTGTACTTAATTTACACAAAGGAATGTTAACAGAATTAAGCATTAACAAAAGCCCCTTCTCTATCACTTAAAGATTTTACATTATTATTTACTATTCAAATTGAAATAAAATGTGTTAAGACAGTCAAACGTTTGTATGGGAAAATTAATTTGTCTCATCCCTGCCCCCTTTTAGAGTGCTTCTTCACTAAACTACCATACTGAAGAGGTTAACGCCAAAACAGAAGTACAAATTAATATTAGTCTATATTAACCTCCACCAAACAAAAGCAAAATGTCTCAGTATATCTGTATCTCGTCTCGAAAAAGAAACACTCTGCAATTCAGACAACTGTTGGTCTGTTCAAGGTCACATAACTAGCATTGCCACTTTTCATATGCAAGCAAACGCTTGTCTTCAAATTTTTCGTTAAGTTGATGTTATTTTATTTTACTTGTGTTATTGACCATTTATTGGCCCTAAGGACCTGTTCTATGGATAAACGGATTAAAATAATAGCGGAATTACGAAATATGTTTTGAACTTCTTGATGGTGTTACTTCGCTTGGATATTACAGTTTATAGTGCTACCTCGCTGTATGTCATTTGATAGTGTTATCTCCCTGACAGTCCCGATGTGATGGAGACGGGAACTATTTCAAAGCACCACCTCGTGGTGTGTCAGTTAATAGTGCTATTTCCCAGACAGTCCCGATGTGATGGAGACGGGAACTATTTCAAAGCACCACCTCGTAGTATGTCAGTTAATAGTGCTATTTCCCAGACAGTCCCGATGTGATGGAGACGGGAACTATTTCAAAGCACCACCTCGTGGTATGTCAGTTAATAGTGCTATTTCCCTGACAGTCCCGATGTGATGGAGACGAGAACTATTTCAAAACACCACCTCGTGGTATGTCAGTTAATAGTGCTATTTCCCTGACAGTCCCGATGTGATGGAGACGGGAACTATTTCAAAGCACCACCTCGTGGTATGTCAGTTAATAGTGCTATCTCCCAGAGTCACCAGGTGATTGAGACTGGAACTATTTCAAAGCACCACCTCGTGGTATGTCAGTTAATAGTGCTATCTCCCAGAGAGTCACAAGGTAATTGAGACGGGAACTATTTCAAAGCACCACCTCGTGGTATGTCAGTAAATAGTGCTACCTCCTAGGGAATCCCGATGTGATAGAAACAGGAACATCTCTATAGCGTCACCTCGTCGTATATTAGTTTATAGTGATACATTGTACCTCCCAAGGGAGTGCCAATGTGAAAAGGGGCTGATTTTGTTTATTTATCTCTCGCTGTTTTATATCAATGGTATACCCTATTATCAGTTGAGAACAACACGTTTATAGAGCATCCACCTCAGCATCCTTTCAACTGCTAATAGGAAAACCACACATGATATTTCAGGTTAATCAAATTAATCAAGTATTACTTAATCTGGAAACAGCAAAAGCGTCTATTAACACGAATCGTTTTTACATTTCGGTGTTACTTTAACCACCACCTTCCGCCAGTTTAAATATGTTGAGGAGAAAGTGGTCAATTTTACTGGAACTGTAATGCAAGGAACAAACTGGACGTTTGTACAGTGTCGAACACATCAATGACGATATATACAGGCTTCAATATAACGATACCTCTTAGCGTACGAAGTCGAACACATCAATGACGATATATACAGGCTTCCATATAACGATACCTCTTAGCGTACGAAGTCGAACACATCAATGGCGGTATATACAGGCTTCCGTATAACGATACCTCTTAGCGTACGAAGTAAAACTACGATCGCCTTACATGGTATGAGGATAGTTGGTAAGTGTTGTTCATTATTAGATCATTACCAGCTTCTTACGATAATGAATTACGAACTCATATGCAAAATAAAACGGCGCCTTCGATTTAAATTATCAATGAATGGCGGGCGCCCTACTGGTGCCCTCTGCAGTAATTGCAAGAACGGAAATGTCAAACTAGCTCATTGGAAAAGTCTTAAGTGGGATGCTTAAATCGTTGTACACGTAGGATCTAATACAATAAAGACTTGTCAAACTTTTTAGTCTATTATGTCAAGAAGTTAATATTCCTAAAGATAATAGTTTTGAAGTTTGAGTATACACGAGCTGATTCCATGTCTTGCTTCAATCTTGGTCGAAAATCTAAAGAAATTGCAGTATTAGGTACTTTCATCTTGACAAGGAGTGGTGAAAATTTGGAACGAAGCATTTTGTTTTCTGTTACAAAATAGCGACCGTCCGGTGCTTAGATCCACATCTATCAGAGTAGCGTTCACTTTGTATCCCTTCGTAGCAGTAGTGTGTCCGACAAACAATACATTTCTTGCATTGATTGGCGCTTCTTAACAAGAAATCTGAGTATTGTGTCTTCGGGAATGAACAAGCTTTTGGGGACAAAGGTAAAGGAGACTGGCAACCTTCGGTATGTTTAGATAGACACAGAAAAACGCAAGATTCACAGATTGATAGCACAAGATGAAAACACAAATTGCCTCCGACGCCAAAAGTCAAAAACCCGCGCTTATTAGCATATACAGTACCAAATCATTAGCAGGCGTTAAATTCCTTCTCGCGGGCATCCGACAGATAGGGCCTTTTCAGACAGTGGTTCATTGTAAAATCTACGACGAATCCGAAATCAAACTGTTTGGAGTTGAATTCCAAGTCTGATCTATAGAAAAATATTTGATTGAAATTTCTGTACGTAAAGAAAAACGTTAGTTAATTTATGTCAGCGTGAATACTGTCTAGACGTCAGCCTAACGTAACAGATGGGAGCTATAACGTAAATGGATATTGTTGTCGTTATGACGGAGTATGGTACTTGACAAAATGCAGCCTGCATTTTATCATTGATCCGGGAAATAAATGTTGCATACAAGCAAACTTCTCTATTGCGTAACATCGTTTATCTTTAACCGAGAGTTGATGTCATGTAGCTGCAATCAATGTGCATGTGACACATGCAATTTAGAATGTGGTAACCTACGCGTGCAACAGGATTTTCTGTTCGCCTCAACATTTTATTGGATTCGTTTAACTACATGCCAGACTGGCATTTTATCTTTAACCAAACGATACATAATACATTATATAATGATTTAATGTAATATAAACAGCATGAAATAAGCTTAAACCCGGGAATCTGTTAATGGGTTTTCTACATTTAATTTCGGCTTTAATTGAGCCCCTAAAGGTAATACTGATATATAACATTGCCTTTTACGAATATATTGTCGTTTAAACGGGAAATTGGCCAACTAAAAGCTTGCCTTTTGTATTCAGCTTGTAGTCTGTTGGTATTTTAATAATGATTTTCGTTCATATATGAAGAAAAAACCGAGTGGTATCAATAACCGAAAGATTCGGACTCTCTTCAGACGCTTCTGTCAACAATGAATTCTTTCTTTCAGTCTTTCAGATCAGCGTACAGGTACACATTAATGCAGCTTTCTAAACTAAATCAAACCAGAGAATAACTTTCAAATAAGACAATATTACTAATCGTTGTGCATTGTATGTCGATGTGTCTTTGTGTTTTGTCAGTGAATAATTTAAACTGGTGATACGATAGCATTGTATTATGTTTGTGGCTCAACTATCGTTGAACGAAATAAAGTATAGTTCTCCTCAAACAAAATAAGTTATTGTACATTTGTGCTCCATCGCCATACAGTTTGTTATAAAATGGACACTAAAGGGAATAGAAAATAATTGATATTTGGCTTTTACCAGATTCCTTACGTTTTAATTATCCCGGAACATTTACCATACTGGCATTTTGTAGTAGTTATGTTTTAGGAACTAAGTGGGGCTATCAGATTACTCGAGTAAAGACGATAATATGCCGAGTTCCGGACTCAAGAGGGCAGTTAGTGTACACTAGCTAGCATTAGGGTTTCAATTTTCGTTTATGATCCATGTTTTGAATGGATGCCAAATAAGTCCGCAAGGAACGCTTCAAAAACTATTATTGGAAAAACCCATTATTCGCCGACATTGGAAAAAATCTATCTAAATGACAGAGTTCATGCAGACGTGCTTAATCAATAAATAGGATAATATCGCTAGCTTCATAAAAAAAAACACATATCAAATGATGAGTATGTGTTAACAAATGAATAAAATGTCATATTCCATGTCACAGACTTCTGAGTTTATCATAAGTCTAGAACAGAAACAGGTTATATAGTGGACACGTAGCCTAAGTCTTCAAGAATGACCTGGAGAAGCGTGTGTATTTTCAAGAACTCTTATCGAGTGATATTGAAGATCTTTAATTGATTTACATTTATTTGAGCTGGTGAATTTTATCAGGATGTTTTCTTTATTTAGGGAATGACTTGGCTTAAAGAATACACTTACGATGAGTGATTACAAATATAACCACCGTGCCTAATGAACTTTCAACCATATAACCAAACCATTGAGTGCAGAGTTTACCATTGAAGTTACAAAAACGGGCAGATATTTTGAAATCACCATTAAACCACCTGATCTCAAAGGCAGAATACACGTTTACATTTGCACACACGAAAGCAGGTTCCTAACTTACATTTGCTATCAAAAGTTAAATAAGATTCAGCATTTAGGGTAATGGCAACAACTGGTTTATCATTTGTCATTATAATGTGACCAGGTGAAACATTGTGCTGGGTGTTTCAGTGAGGTAGCGCTAAACAGTCAGCATCAATTCCGCGATATCACAAGGAGACATATACACTTAAACACCGCCTACAGTAAACATACACACTTGCACACATACATAACACGCATGAAGTAACGTCCTTAAATGACGACAGCTGTTAATTGGACGTTAAGTAAAATACAACCAAACTTCTTTTACTCTCAAGTTAATATGTTTGGCTTATAAAAAATAATGAGTTTACAATCCTCTATGAAATTATATATATACCCGCTTAAATGTACATTTCCATCACCGTTTTGCTTTGTTTTGCACAGATTGTTGTAAGATCAAGGCGATACATTTTATTTTAGGTGAAAAGGCTGAAATACAAACCATTAACAACAAAAAGCTTACAGCCAACACGATAGCAATGTCACCTACAATGTGTCCGTGTTTAAGAACAATTTTACCTGTCGACTCTACCATCACCGTACCTTACACATACATTTTCTAAGACGTTTACGTAAGATGTTTAAATACATTCTGTATCGTTGGTATGATTTCAAATAATAGAAGAGGGTAACAATAGATTACGAGCAATATTAATTAGTCGAGTGATGGCAATGACTCGTGTAGTAAGAGTAGAATGTCAGGTACATCCGCTGCCAGGGTGCTCACGCGTCTATCGTCGTACTATCACGCGTAGGCACAGTATACTGACGTGAGTTGGCAATTCAGCCCATCGTATACATAAACATTTACTGGTCGAGAAAAGTATTATAACTATCAAGATATACTTACGCATGGCGTCCATGACCTCGTCGAAATTACTGTAAGAAGTGATATCGGCCTTCCATTTGTTGAGAAACTGTTCCACCATGATTAAGTTCTATTTTTTTCCCACACTCGTAAGATCTAAACACAGAATGTCCAAAGTTGACCGTCCCTGTTGCTTATATAGCCCTCGTCTGTGGCGGCTGTGTGGATTGCTGGGGATCGACACTAAAATATGCGTGTCTACGGGGCTTGTTTTACGGCAGCCAATCGGGCGATTAGCACCACTGACAAACGTATGTGCACAATTGTTAAACGCGAAATTAGCTTAACAATAATTAAACGTGATATTTTAACCTAGCACATTTACAAAAATATTGAATTGACTTTTTATATTACTTAAAGCTGCATTAAAACCAGTCATCCGAACATGAGAGGAGGGGGAGAGGGAGGGGCACAAAGTATCTTCTAAATAACACATGTTCAAAAAAATTGTTAATAATTCTGTAAGCAAACAAGACTTTGATCATTGATCCCTTCTCAGTTGCAGCAAGCATTGTTAGCTTCATGACACATAACGCTAAAGTTCAAAATGTGTGATTTGTTCCTTCGTATCTTTTTACAAGCAAATTATGCTTGCCTGTGAACGACAATGACTTCGATAATAAAATTGATGTATTCGCACGTTAACAAAAAAGAACAATCTTAGTGTACTAATTGATAAAGCTATCGCGGCTTGGTACAGCTGAATCAGACCGGATACAATATGTGAGACAGAACAATCTAATGCCGCTCTGTGCATAGATGCAAAGACTTTATACATACATACCAAAGGATAGCCTCATAGCAAAGTGACGATACACGTTTTTTAGAAATGTAAATCTTGATTTAGTAGCACTTGAGATATCGATTACATCACCTCGGTGTCTGGTTTTGATTTTATTTGGTTTAGCGTCCTACAATTGATTTAATTGATTTCTGAGGTTATCTGAGGATGTGTCTCAATTTGTGTAATTTCTGCGTTCACAGTATATGCGTGCTTAAAACAGAAGGTAGCTGTATATGACTTCTTGCGATTGTACAGTTGGTTGCACAGGGTTTCACGTCCTATAAACATATAGGGTCATTTAAGGACGTGCCTCCATGTTTATTGTGTATACTTGCTTACGCGTATGTGTGTAGAGGACAGGTATGATGGTGGAATTGCCTCAGTGTTGGAGCTTTATAGTGTACCTCACTGAAATGCCATATCGATGGCAACCAGCGCTGCTTTCAGCCCAGTCATATTATACTGAAAACGGTTGAAACAGTTGTTGCCATTACCATTAAATGCTGAACGTAAAGCAGTGAATAACAACTACCTGTTTTTAGGACTACGGCGTGTCGGGGCCGGGGGACATAACCCATTTCCCTGCTTACCTGGGCGAACGTTCTACATTATAGCCAAAAGTGAGGTGTTGCCAAGCAAGGCGCTGGGAAATAAAAGGTTGTAAGAATTAAAGAAAAACAATTTGAAACGGTGCAGCGGATTTATTTTCATCGCTTTGGTGACCCCAAGTAGAGGGCACAGAAGGGAATCCCCAATTATGTTGGGGGTTCCCACATTGTCTCTTACGATATATGCAGTGGGAAAGAGCAGGTGTATTCTTTTCTCGATCCCTGACTTGCAGAAAACCGAAAACAAATTTCATAATAAAAGATGGCTGTCTGGTGGGCATCCTGTTTCTCCGATCACTCATGCACAACTCAGGGCC
The DNA here is from genome assembly GCF_002113885.1 of Mizuhopecten yessoensis. NCBI lineage: Eukaryota > Metazoa > Mollusca > Bivalvia > Pectinida > Pectinidae > Mizuhopecten > Mizuhopecten yessoensis. The sequence goes on along the minus strand of NW_018406991.1, from coordinate 77,793 downwards.
ACTGCAAAGCTTCGTATGAAATTTCAGAAAGATTTCAAAAATGAGACATGCACAACTGAAGCAACATTAAAATACCATGTTTTCAGGACATATACTCCCATGGACGCACCCACAACTTACACGGAGGCACGTCCTTACATGACCTAAGCTGTTAATAGGACGTTAAACAAAAAAAAACCAAATTCATGTGATGTGAATGTCATGAAATAGCAGTTCAGATTTTTTTGAGTTATAGCCAGAACAAGAAATATAGACATATAGACAGACGACGGGCGAATGAATAACGCACTATCAAGAAACATCCGGTCTGGTACGGTTAAATTGTCCATCACACAAAAGATAACCTTCATTTCACATTTGTTTTATCATCCATAAGAGCCTGAAGTTGGTTCCTAGTTCCTAGTTCCGTTTAAGGTAAACGGAACTGGGAACCAGGCCCTAGTTCCGTTTAACGTAAACGGAACGGGGAACCAGACCCTAGTTCCGTTTAACATAAACGGAACTGGGTACCAGACCGGGGTCCGTATAGTAAACGTACTTTTTTTGGTAATTCTTTCCCTGTCTACTTCGCAAAGCGGAAGGTCAAAGGCCCGTAGTTATATTTGAATCAAGGACAGTAATCAGGGTCATACTCAAGTTACGTTTTTCCTTAAACGGAACTGGGAACCAGATCCCAGTTCCGTTCAACATAAACGGAACTGGGAATCAGACCGGGGGCCGGATAGTAAACGTATATTTTTTTTGGTAATTCTTTCCCTGTCTACTTCGCAAAACGGAAGGTCAAAGTCCCGTAGTTATATCTGAATCGAGGACAGTAATCAGTGTCATACTCAAGTTACGTTTTCCTTAAACGGAACTGGGAACCAGATCCCAGTTCCGTTCAACATAAACGGGACTGGGAATCAGACCGGGGTCCGTATAGTAAACGTATATTTTTTTTGGTAATTCTTTCCCTGTCTACTTCGGAAAACGGAAGGTCAAAGTCCCGTAGTTATATCTGAATCAAGGACAGTAATCAGTGTCATACTCAAGTTCCGTATAGTCAACGTATATGTTTTTCGTAATTCTTTCCCTGTCTACCTCGCAAAACGAAAGTTCAAAGGTGATGGTTATAACTGAATCAAGTTCAGGAATCGAACCCACAACCTTTCACACGAAAATTAAGACCACCATAGCCTCTATAAAGTAACTGGTCTTATACGGAACTGAGTGTCAGACTCCAGTTCCGTTTTCTTTAAACGGAACTGGGATCCAGACCCCAGTTCCGTTTAACATAAACGGAACTAGGAAACCAGACCCTAGTTCCGGAACTGGGAACCAGACCGGGGTCCGTATAGTAAACGTATATGTTTTTTTGTAATTCTTTCCCTGTCTACTTCGCTAAACGGAAGGTCAAAGGCCCGTAGTTATATCGGAATCAAGGACGGGAATCGAACCCACAACCTTTCACACGAAAATTAAGACTACCATAGCCTCTATAAAGTAATTGGTCTTATACGGAACTGAGATTCAAACGTTTTTACTTAAACGGAACTGGGAACCAGACCCCAGTTTCGTATATTAAACGATACGTTTTAAGCTCACGTGCCCGAAGAGCATGTGAGCTTATGCCATGGCGCGGAGTCCGTCGTCCGGCGTCCGGCAACCTTTCCTAAAAATCGCTACTTGTCATAAACGACTGAGCAGATTTTGACCAAATTTGGTCAGAAGCATCCTGAGGGAAAGGGGAACCAATTTTAAGGGAAACATAGCAAATTCTCTAAAATCTTCTTTTTCTGTATGAATGAAAGGATGTGTTCCATATTTGGTCTGAAGCATCCTTAGGTAAAGGGGAACCAATTTTGTATAAACCGTGGGTCTGGCCCCCGAGGGGCCTGAGGGGTGGGACCAAATATCGGAATCATAGCAAATTCTTTAAAATCCTTCTTATTCTGTAGGAATGAAAGGATTTGTTCCATATTTAATCTGAAGCATCCTTGGGTGAAGGGGAACCAATTTTGTTTAAACGGTTTGTGTGGCCCTCTAGGGGCCTGAGGGGCGGGGCCAAAAGTGGGCAATTTGACTGTATTGATTTAACCGACTTCTTCTCTGGAACTAAGAAATGGATATCAACAATATTTGACTGGAAGCATCCCTTTGTAATGGAGATTCAAAAAAAAAGTGGGCAATATGGCTATATTGCTATAAACGATCTCTTCTGTAGAATTTTGCCATGGATATTGATCATATTTGGTCAGAAGCATTCATGGGAGGCAGGGATTCAAAATTGTACAAATTGTGGGTCTGGCCCCACCCTTTGAGACATAGTCCCTGGGTCATTACTTTGAAACGGTTGAGATTCCCACCCCAAAACAATATAAACAAATGCTTGGCATAAAGAGACAAAAGTAGTCATGGTATTAGAATAGACCCTGGGGTCTGACCGAACCCCTAGGGACCTAGTTTCTAAGTCACAGCTTGGACACAGTTGAGAGCCCCATCCTATAACCATGCATATATACAATTGATGAGTATAAAGAGATGAATGCACATATGCTTCCAGGATGGCCTTGGGATTTGCCCCACCCTTGGAGACTTAACCCTTGGGTCATAACTTCGAAATGGTTAAGATCACCACCCCAAAATTTTATATACAATTGTTGGGCATAAAGAGACGAATGGAGTCGATCATGATATTAGAATTGATCCTGGGGTCTGGTCACAACCCTAGGTATCTAGTTTCTGAGTCACAGCTTGGAATCATTTGAGATCCCCACCCCATAACCATACATTAAATTGCTGGGCATGAACAATCTAATAAAGACATACTACAAGAATTGGCATTTGGGCCTGGCATATTCCTTTGGATCTCATTTGGAGAATATTTTGCCATGATTGCTTAGATATCAAGGTGAGCGTTACAAACCCTCTGGGCCTCTTGTTTGTAATTCTTTCCCTGTCTTCAAGGCGCATGGCTATATGTGAATCCAGTACAGGAATCGAACCCACAACCTTTCACACGAAAATTAAGACTACCATAGCCTCTACAAAGAAATTAGTCTTAAACGGAACTGAGATTCAAACTCCAGTTACGTTTCTTTCATCAAAGGTGGACAAACCTATTTCTTTTGTTCGGCTATTTTTTCGGTACTTGTTACTTATGCTATAATGTCGTGGCCACTACATCTTACGATTTGTGGCAGATACGATCATATTCATTCATGTATATTATATGTCATCATGGAAGGTGTTATTGCATCATCGTCAAGTACGTCAAACTTTTGATATGGTCGCCTTTACGTCATATGTCATATGTCAAAATCTTTAAACGGACAGAAGTCAAAAACCGTTTATCATACAGCATTTTTATGTAGTTATAACATTTGATGATATCGTTCTGGGTTTTTTTATTACTCATTACGTGTTATTAGAAAAAATGTTAAATTAAGATCCTTCCCGTCGGGTCAAAGGTCACCAATCGAAGTTTTTTGAACATTCCTTTTGCAGTCAACGGAGAATCACAACCCCTATGACTTTTCCTGTAACGTTTACCGTTAGCATCCTACGGGATTTTGAACATTTTCTATGATCTTTTTAGAATCTCGACATGATGTTAAAACCAGTTTTTCTCTAAATGTTCTCGCTAAGAAACATTCCTAACTTGAGCAAGTTTAATACCTGAGGTAATACCATGTAAATCACTACGCACCCATAAACATGTATAGTGGGGTTGTGATCGTCAGCCAATTTTCAGCTGTGCAAACCGAACAGATATAGATAAAATGCCAGTTCTGATTCACTTTCTTGATGTAAATAAAGCCATAGTTAAAGGACTATATGATTTCTGCAAAGTACGGACTACCTTCGTCTACAACAACACCCACCCATTGGCTACAACACCCAACCATTGGCTGTCTCTGACGTCATTTCGCTCTCTTGAAATCCCCCACTACTACATCAGCTACTGTAGACTTGCTCCAGTTCATTTCTGATACTTTGTATAACTGATAAACACTGTACATTTTGTAACGAAAAGTCACAGCTGTTTTTTTCAGAAGACTATGAGGTCACATAAAAGTTTCTGATCAAACCAAAATCATACCATGGCAATTTCTATTTTATTTGGCATAGTGTACCTGTCAAACATCGGTGATTGAAACAAAATTTGAAATTCGACCCGTTGTTTCAGGATGAAACAGGAATTATGACTATATACCGATATAACTACCATCTGAGTTACATCAAAGTATTACAAACTTCTCTTTTTTCCATTTTGTTTTTAAACTCATATCTTTATATATTTACATCGATATATCGTCAACTATATAGTATGAACGTTTCTATAACAATTACCAAACAGCTTTTCTCCCATTTTTTGCGGCCTAACGGAAGCGCGCAGAGGGTTTAGTTTTTAATGTGGAGGAAACCGAAGTATTCGGAAAAAAGCATGTGTTCGGGCAGGTGCCAGGGATCAAATCCGGCCATCTTTGTGAAGACAAGAGCGCTTTCTACGTTTCTACTTTCTCGTTATTATGATTTCATGCCTCATACCTTTCTGAACCCATTCACGGATTGTTGTACTAGTCTGTCAACCTAGCTCGGCAGCATTTTTATTTGGAAAACGGTCAAGGGTGATGATATTGATACATACAGTAATTCGAGGGCAATAGTTCTCCTGGTCATCCCTGATACTGAGGAACAATAGTTTGGATTGTTACCTGACGGTCCTAGTTCTCTGGTCATTCCGGTCACGTTTCTAGGAGTACGGTCACGAACCGTGCTGCTCTTCTTTTGACTCTCTCAATTTTCTATGTTAAGTGTTCCTAATAGGGTTCCGTCCACACTGTTGAAGCATACTCAACTAATGGTCTACTACGGTCTGGTATGCAGCCGCCTTGATAATCTGTTTTCATCCTCTCCTATTCCTTCTCAGTACTCCAATGGTCCTGTTGACTTTGCTTGTGATGTTACTCACATGCCACTCCCATCTTCGGTGTTGGTCGATGTTCACGCCAAGGTATTTGCTGCTGCTGACGATCTCTATGGTGTGGCCATCTAGGGTGTACGTGGTCTACAGCGGTTTCTTCCTCCTGTTTGTGATATGTATAACAGTACACGTTTCTGGGTAAAAAGCCATCTGCCATTGCTGTTCCCTGTTCTGCAGTTTGTCCAGATCTTGTGTAAGTTTAACGAATCTTTGGTGTTTCAAATTTTCCTGAATAATAGGCAGTCGTCTGCGAACAATTTAGCCACGGTATCTGTAGAGATGCTATCCGGTAAGTCATTTATAAAGGTAAGCCATAAAAGTTGTCCAAGAACTGTCCCCTGTGGAACTTCAGAACGTACAGCCGCAGTAGATGATGATTTGCCGTCTAATGTCACTTGCTGGGTCCGATGCGATAGGAAGTCTATAATCCACATCTATATGTTCCGTCTCACCCCGTATAATTCTAGTTTCCGGAGGAGTCGCTGTCGCGGCATCTTGCCAAAAGCCTGCATGAGTACATCCATCTACTCCCCCTCGGCCAATTACTTCGCTATCTCCTGAATATTAAAAATTAGTTGTGTCTCGCAGGACCAACGTGATCTGAAACAATGTTGCTCGTCGACCAGGATGTTATTATTGTCGTTGTGATCCATGGTGTTGCTGTATATAATGTGCTCGAGCAATTTACTTGCAAACGACGTCAGTGACACTGAGCGGTTATTGGCAGGTTGTGTCGGTCTCCCATCATATAAATAGGTACCATTGTAGANTGCACTCCTCGCATATCTGTGGTGATGTCGGGCGCTGGCTCCTTCCTTTGTCCGGAATTTCACTCTCAAGTCCTCTTCTATGTAAACCGATTCGAACTGGCTGTTTAAGATCTCAAACTTAGTTCCGGTGTCACTGTGTAGGAATTCGAAGCCGTCTTGGTGGTTTAATGGGGCAACTCCACTGCTGTCTGTCCTTTTACTTTTTAGATACGACCAGAACTACTTACGGCTGTCCGTGTATTGGTTGCTGATGACTTCATCTAGGTATATGTCATGTGCTTTCCTCGTTTCTTGCTGGGTGATGACCTTCAATTTCCTATATCTTTTCCAATCCTTCTCTGTCTTAGTGCTCTTAGCTTTCTTGTAGGCCCCTGCTTTCCTCCTACTCAGGCGATTTATGTCACTGTTCGCACACGGATTGGTGTATGTTGATGACGTGAGTTTTGATGGAACGTGTTTGTCGATAAGACTCAGTCATCTGTCTTTAAACACGTTCCATATCACATCCACATCACTATCTGGTAGTTAGTCAAACTCCCTCTAGAAATCCTCAAATTCCCCATTGATACTCTCGGAAGATCTCTAAAGATGACACAGAATCATCTAGCCAAGTTTCCGTCCCGATCACTATTTCTGCTGACGTGAAATCGCATCAGACTTACTAGACTTGTTTTTGTTGCTTTGGAAGTTCACCACTATGATACGTAGGCTTTGTTTATGTGTGAGTGGTTTATCGAGTTAGTATCACTCACAATAATCAATTCATAAGTTATTGTACTAGGCTCGGTTATAACCGGAACAAGGATGTAAAGCCCCATCAATCAATCAATCAATCAATTGGTTTGTCACATGTGATAAAATACACCGATCTCTTCATTGCACGCTGCATGGTACCACTGGTGACGTTTCACCTACAGGCTTTCTTGAACACACCGCATGGATATGAGTTCTGACGTTGTGGTCCTGTATTGGTCTCGAGGCCACTAATGACAAGGAAAACAAGTTTGTACCTATTTCTGATATTGGGAGTTTCTTAGTATGCTTCAGACAAACGTAAATCGACTCATTGTTGGGGATTGTGTCTGTATGCTGTAATGACAGCGAGTAATCGTTCTCATCGTGTATGAAGTTATTCAGGACTTCCCGTCCTTCGTAATACACATATTTTTCTTGCCGTATTTTTGTGTCATTTCCGTATTGCGTATCGGGCATTTCAATACCGTAGTGTAAATTGTAATATGTAGTCAATAATACATGTGCGTGACGATGATATGTCAACACCCGATATCGAAAATTAGCTGGGAAATGTGTAATCACACGTACTTCAGAAATAAAGATTCCGTTACAAAGACAGAAACGAACTCACGGAAAGACACTAACAGGAGACCAGGCGACTTTAAGAAGGTCATATATATATGAAGCACACGGAATGCCGACTTAGCGTTTTGTGTACCAACCTCACGTGTGTATAGCTCGTACTTACACCAGTTCACAAGCTCGAGGTCGTTGCGACTTTCACTGTCGAGCGAGTTACGCTCTGTCGAGTCAATCGTTATTATAAATACAGTTCACTGAATCTGTTGAAATAGTGTTTTGTAAAAATATAAAGATCCAGATGAAAATGCGTATGAGGGTGCACGTGAGAACGGCATACCATGCGATAGCCTCTGGTGACACATGTATCTGAAATGTAAATATACCATGCGTAAGCGGGCTGTGGAATGATGTCCAACGTGTACATGATTAAGAGTAATTTAGTTCCATGAAAGAACAATAAATTGTCACTTTGGATATCATAATTTTAATTATTTCAATCACTGATATTTTTTACTAGAGATAAATGTCATTGTGTAAATTTAATCCCGCTGTAAAATTTTCCAATTTGTTTCAAGGAAGACAACTCTCGACATGATCAAAGTGATTGTAAAATGTAAAATTAATTATTAAGCCATTATGTATAATTTTGTTGAATTGTCCACTATTTTTGTATAAAAATGTGTGTCCTGTTTGCTTTTAGCTTGTAGATTATCACTTTTATCCACATTTTCATCCTGATCCTGGCCAGTTAGCTATATATGATGATCGTTAGTAAAGTTGAAAATCTTTCTGTTTCATGCAAAAGGTATGATAAAATTTCGATTAGACAGTCAATTTCACTCTTTTTGTCACCTGTCAGATATAGTTCCTTGCACCACCGGACATGCGCATTCCTACACTAGTTACAACTGGTTTCCCTCGGTGTTGGGACCTGGTGAACCATATACTGTTACACCCTTCATGTAAATGCCGAAAAATGTAAAAAAAAAATAATATACGAACAACCATTGAAATAGACAATAATTATACGCTAATAATTGAAAGTGTAAATAGCAGCGTGGATTGGCGCAAAGCAACCACGCCAATACAACGCGTGCCCAGCAGAATGATTGATTCATTGTAACGGTTATGATATAATCAGTGACTATTTAAAATAAAGGTGACCATTAAAAAAGCTCGTACTTCAGCTTAATTCCAACATGTAATTTCAAACTTGGTTTTTATCATATTTGAGCTGTCTATGTAGAACAAATAGATAGAGCCAGTACACGTAGGATAATTAAACGTGGTAAAAGCTCAATTGGAAAGTTTCACAAGTAAGTTTCAGATCTCATTTTGACTCTAGTAATGAACAAGAGGCCCATGGGCCTTAACGGTCACCCGATATATTTATACAGAGAGTTAATTTTGTTTTTAACATGAACAGAAATATTATTCAAAGTGACAAAAAAACAATAAAACCACCTTATTCAATACCTAGCATACAGATTTAAGACTAAAAAGTATTTGAAACTAGCACCTCTGATTCTAAACAAGGAAAATGAAGAAATTTTAGCAGACTGACTCCTTTGGGCCCCACCCTTCAGGGTTATAATTCCAATCAAGTTATTAATATGTAATATTCAAAGTATCATTTGCCATTATAAACCATAATACATTCACAATTTTGGTAAAGCACCTTAAGACCCTTCCATCTATGAAGAGTATTCGATTCTGAAATTTTAGTCAATTTGACCGTTTTTGGCCCTACCCATCAGCCCCGGGGGGTCAGTCAGCGCTGATATGTGCCCCTGGGGGCTGGGGACCAAATCAGCCGCTATTTTTGTTGACCTTTGGCAATGGAAGGTTTCTGCAAAATTTCATTGAAATTGATTCAGGGGTTTTGGAGAAGAAGTCTAAAATGTAAATAGTTTACGGACGCACGACGGACGACGCCGGACAAAAGGCGATCGCAATAGGTCACTTGAGATTTTGTCTCAGGTGACCTAAAAAAGTGACTAAAATTGTGGATAAGGATATTTCTATGCTCCTTCGAAATCGGGTTTTGCGAGGTAAACAGGGAAAGAATTACGAAAAACATATACGTTTACCATACGGAACTGGAGTCTGGTTCCCAGTTCCGTTTAAGGAAAAACGTAACTGGAGTCTGACACTGATTCCTATCCTTGATTCAGATACAACTACACGCCTTTGACCTTTCGTTTTTCGAGGTAGACAGGGAAAGAATTACAAAAAAAACAAAGACGTTTACTATACGGACCCCGGTCTGGTTCCCAGTTCCGTTTATGTTAAACGGAACTGGGGTCTGGTTTCCTAGTTCCGTTTAAGGAAAAACGTAACTGGAGTCTGACACTCAGTTCCGTATAAGACCAATTACTTTATAGAGGCTATAGTGGTCTTAATTTTCGTGTGAAAGGTTGTGGGTTCGATTCCTGTACTGGATTCAGTTATAACCATCACCTTTGAACTTTCGTTTTGTGAGGTAGACAGGGAAAGAATTACGAAAAACATATACGCTTACTATACGGAACTGGGGTCTGGTTCCCAGTTCCGTTTAAGGGAAAAACGTAACTGGAGTCTGACACTGATTCCTGTCCTTGATTCAGATATAACTACGGGAGTTTGACCTTCCGTTTTGCAAAGTAGACAGGGAAAGAATTACAAAAAAACATAAACGTTTACTATACGGACCCCGGTCTGGTTCCCAGTTCCGTTTATGTTAAACGGAACTGGGGTCTGGATCCCAGTTCCGTTTAAGGAAAAACGTAACTGGGGTCTGGATCCCAGTTCCGTTTACGGAAAAACGTAACTGGAGTCTGACACTCAGTTCCGTATAAGACCAATTACTTCATAGAGGCTATGGTGGTCTTAATTTTCGTGTGAAAGGCTGTGGGTTCGATTCCTGTACTGGATTCAGTTATAACCATCACCTTTGAACTTTCGTTTTGTGGGGTAGACAGGGAAAGAATTACGAAAAACATATACGTTTACTATACGGAACTGGGGTCTGGTTCCCAGTTATGATTATATTTCATTTCAGAAATAATAACCATATCTTTGGTATGCATTAACAATACCTACATCCATCTTTGTAGCCCCAAAACAAAAGATTCAAATATCCCGACCTCCCTACTGTGACGTTACCCATATCTCGACGACAAAGCCACGGAGTGATCTCCCTTCCTCTTCCTTTTATGTCGCATGCTGCCTTCTGACGGCCCGGAGCTAGCTCCATATCAAAACTTTGTTCTGTTGATTTTGGGTCAAGTCAATTTATTGCGCAGTTTGTGTGCTTTATACCCATCTGCCCTTGTTACAAACATTATTTTTTGTTAAAAATTATTTGTGTGCCTTTTTCGGCCGTTTTTTACTCCACGTGTGCCGTTGGAGTGCCACGCGGTCCGCTATGATTGTGTGTAAATTTCCGACCTCTGTTTATTTCAGTGACGGTTGTTTGTCTCTTATTTCAGTGACGGTTGTTTGTCTAGGCAAACGTTATTTATTTCACCGTTTCGGATTTATATTACGGGTGCAATTCTTTCTACGTTGCGTACTTTGTACTATCGTAGTTTATTATTTTTTCCGTGTTTGTCTGTTTGTAAAGCTTGTTTACTTTCGCTTTGAAGGGTATGTCTCTGTCGGGACAGCGACGGGGGACAGCCCATTTCTTCGGGGAACGGGACGCTCATGATCCTTGTCCCCAGTTTCGTCCTTGCAGTGAGGTCTCGCCTTGTGAACTTTGTTCACAGACTGAATCTCAGGACAAGCCCTTCATTGTTCCCAAGCGACCCTCAGCTTGCCGTAATAGAAATTCGTCTGCTTCTTCCGGTACGCGAGAAATTCCGAGAGGTAGGGGTGGTGCCACAAGCTCTCTGGGGTATGGTGGTACTGTCTCTGTTCCTGTCTCGGGGGGTCTCGCTTCGGCGAGTCCCTCTCGTAAGTAGGGGGTGGCCCTTCTCGACAGGAACTCCCTGGAGTAGTAGAGGGGCAGCCCGAACTTGGCTTGGGTAACGCCCGTAAGCTTTCGCGCTTGCATTCCAGGTGGTGCTGTCGTTGGGGACAGTCTTGCTGCCGGGCCTGTTTTTCGGGTTCAGGTCCTGGTGTGACTACACACTTTAAGGCTCGTCGGTCTCTGGGTCCAAGGTTAGGATTTTGGCTACTAAGCCTTAACCTACAGCCGCGGTCGTTAGGCTCACTGCACCTAAACGTCGTTAGGGGGAGCCTTCTCTCGAGTTGACCCCTCTGGATAGCCCACTTCCTCAGCCCGAGGCTTTTGGTCTGGATAGTGTGGAGGCTATGGATACTGAGGGCGCGGGTGTGGCAGAGGACGATGATGTTGTTCATCTTTCACCTGGTTACTCGGATATAGACGCTGGTCTTTTCGAGTCGTCTGATGACGGTCCTCATGAGGCCTTGCCCTCTGAAAAGGATGTCCAGGATGAGGGTTACCATGAGGCTGCTGAGGTTGATGTCCAGCATTAGTTGAGGGGTATGTGGGGTCTTAGGGCCGACGTTTCCCGGTTTCTTGGGGAGGAGGTTTGCCCACCACCTTCGGCGTCATCTGTTCCTGAGTCCACCACCCTTTTGGGTTCTTTGGTGGCTCCTCGTGTGTCTGTTCATTTGGACAACTCTCTGCCAGAAGGCTCTATCGTATCTTTAGCTCTGGCCACCGCCCAGTCTCGGGTTTTAGAGAAGAATTCTTCTTCAATCCGTAGACCTGGGTATGCTGGGTTGCAGTTCAGTGTTGGCGATTTGTCGGAAGTGCACGCCACTGACCATGCCACACATGATGGCCTGCTTGCCCCTCAACCAGCTAAGCTGGAATCGAGGGAACTTGCAGCCTGTCCCGGTAAATCGGTTGATCAGGTTTTCGGCCCAAAAGAACACCACAGGATGGAGAGACTGCTGCGTATCTCCATCCAGATTCTGTCTTATATAGACTACCTAACGGTTTGTCTATAAAGGGAATCCGACTTGCCTGAGTGTCGGATTACCGAGACAGAGCAGGCCGACATACCGGACAGAGTGACCTCTGCCCTGAACTTGGCATTGAGAGCGTGGGCAGCTTTACAGGTCTTGTTGGCTAGGCGGGTTTTTTCAGTTTATAAAAGCCGCCCAGTCGATGAACCTTGCCGCTCCCGCTTGTTGACTGCCCCCTTCAAATGGTCCACTCATGTTGGAGGGGCCATTTCCTCTGTTCAAAAGGATTTAAAGGAGGACTCGGTCGCCTTTGCACTTCTGGTGCGGAGGATTCATACTGAAAAGGCCAGTACCTCGCAGGGGTCAGCGCCTCCTAAGAAGAAGGATAAACCTTCGGCTTCGCAGTATTCTGCGCAGCCAAAGTATAAGCCTCCCTTCAAGGGCAACAAAGGGAAGGGTAAGAAGGGTAAGAACCCTCTCGGGGTAAAAAGAAGGGTTCCTGACTCTCTTCTTCCCTCCTTGGACGTGTCAGACGACGAGTTTGGCAGGGGGGACTGAAGTTCTCTCGGCTCAAGCTTATGCCCATCTCCCGCAGGATTAGGCTTCGGGTCAGCAGACGGTTCTCTTGCCTGGCAAGGTCTTGATCTGCCTCGACCAGATCTTCCTGTTGGGGGTCGTCTCATGTTGGGACTGATGGGCCTTGTCTGTGGTCAAGGAGGGGTTAGGCATTCCGCTAGTGCGGGATCCGCCCTTAGCGTCAGAGCCAATCTTTTTTCCTCCACCGGGGGATCCGGAAAAGGCTCTGGCGCTCCAGGAGAAAGTAAGGACCATGCTTACCATGGGCGCGGTCGAGGAGGTTCCTATGCCGGTATGCACTCCCGGGTACACTCCAGAATGTTTCTGGTTCGGAAGAAATCCGGGGCGTGGCGTCCCATCATAGATCTAAGTGCCTTCGGGGTAGTATCGCCTCCGTGAGAGAGGGAATGTGGGCGACTTTAGTAGATCTGAAGGACGCCTACTTCCACATCCCCATCAAGAAATCGGCACGGAAGTACCTCCGTTTTACGTGCAACAGAGAGGTCTTTCAGTTTCGGGCCATGCCGTTCGGGCTCGCGACTGAACCTTTGGTTTTCACCAAGCTGCTGCAGGTGGTCGTTGGATTCCTGCACTCTCGTGGAATAGATGTTCACATCTATTTCGACGATTCCTTCATGCTCCACCTAGTGAGAGAGTCTCTGGTGCAGGACATCCGGTTGGTTCTGAAAGTCTTACTCAAGGTCGGCATCATTCTTTCCTGAGAATCTCAGGATTTTGTTTGCCTGGGGAACCGTTTTAATAGGGTTCAGGGCATCACCCTTCTAACGAAGGAGAAGTTCGTGAAGGCCAGGTCTCAAGTCCAAGTACGTTGGTTTCTCAGTTTTCTGGGATATCTCAACGCCGTGGCAGATGTGGTCCCATTAGGGAGACTTCACATTAGGCCTCTCCAGATGTTTCTCCTTGCCAACTGGGTCCCGTCTTCAGGGTATTGGGATGGCTGGTTTCCTCTGAACCGCTGGTGGACTCATCAGGAAAATGGTCTCCGGGGGGCTCTTTTGTCCAAGCCGGCTCCCACTATGACCCTTTACACGGATCCATCCATACCAGGCTGGGGAGCTAACCTCGACGGGCATTGTCGGTCGGGGGAGTGGTCTGGGGAACAGCTCTCGGAGCACATCAATGTGCTCGAGATGAGGGCTGTTCTGTTGGCTAGGCAATCTCTTCGGGAGATCCTGCATTCCAAGGTGGTTTGTGTGGCTACGGAAAACTCTACAGTGGGGAACCAGGTCTCACACCCTGTGTGCCCTTACTATTCGCATTCTTCTTCTTTGCCAGGAAATGCCGTTGACAATTTGTGTAAAGCATCTTCCAGGCAGGTTGAATGTTCTGACGGATAATCTTTCTAGGCGCCGCCATCCCGTTTTGACAGAGTGGCAACTGAATCCCTCGATTTTCGAGGGAATGTGTCAGGTGTGGGACAGCCCACTTCACTGAACAATCAGTTGCCAACGTTTGTTTCTCCAGGTCCAAGGGATTGGGCCGTGGACGCTATACCTCTGGATTGGGAGGGAATGCATGCCCTACCTTCAACCTGGTGGGCAGGGTGCTGCAAAAGTTTCGGGAGCATCAGTGTGTCCTACTTCTGATAGCGCCCCTGTGGCCGAGGCAGCCTTGGGTTCCGGAGCTTTTGTCGCTTCTGGTGGAAGGGCTCCTGGCTCTTCCTCTGAGAGCGAACCTCCTTCGCCAGGTCTTCCTCATCTGCCGTCTACTAGTCACGATGGAAGATTTACTGTCATTGGTGTGTCGGCAGGAAAGTTGATCCGATGAAGGCTACTGTCTAGGTGATTGCGGACTTCCTTCTTTGGCTGTATAGAGACCGCAATCTTGCCCCTGGCACTATCGCTGGTTATCGCACGGCCATTGCTAGTGTTCTCTCTATTCATGGTAGGCCGGTGGTAAGCTCGTCCTCCTCTCTTTTTGCCTTGATTAGGGGGTTTGGGTTGGACAGGCCTAGGGTCCGGCAGTTTGCTTCGCAGTGGAATTTGCCACTGGTGCACGAATCGTTGATGCAGGCACCTTATGAGCATGAGAAGTTTGTTACCTACAAGGCGGTATATTATTGACCTGGCCTCAGGTCGAAGGATGAGTGAAGTGCATGCCCTGTCTTCTCAACCCTTTTGCCTCCGGTGGTCCAGGAAATACTCTGCCGTTACCCTTCTCACTGATCCTCCCTTCATGGCTAAGAATCAAGTTCCTTCTCCCAACCCTAACCCTTCTCGTCCGATCCTATTACGATTCTGTCTTTTAATGCCTTCGTTGGATCTGAGGAGCGGGATTGGTTGTTCTGTCCCTGTCGGGCGCTTAGGTTTTACCTCAATAAAACCAGGGGGGCGGGGTCCTCGATCTCGTCTGTTCTTGCCCATTAAGCAGGGTCAGCTGGATATCTACTCTCAGTTAGTGTCTAGATGGATCTGTCAAGTCATCGAGTACGGTTACGACCACTCAGAATATAAGGTTCGGGCGTTGTATAAGGTGAGAGCTCATGAGATCATGGCCCTTGCTGCGTCATGGGCCCTCCTCAATGGGTCCTCCTTTCAGGAGGCCATGTCCGCGGCTTTCTGGCGCAAACAGACTACAGTTGTGGCGCTTCTCTCCGTACAACTGTGTGATTTGGTATCATTTGTAGATCAAAATTACGGAATGACAAAAATACGGAAGGCTCGTATGCGATAATGTACACTGTGTATATATCTGTAAATTCTCATCACAATAATTAAGATTATGTAAAATTTTGCAATGCGTGTTACACAGTGTTACAGTGACCGTTAGACTGTCAAGAATGGGTTTAGCTTCTAGGTAACAGAACAGGTAAATAACAATTTGATGAGTTTTACCTGGCCTGTTCCTGACACATAGAGCTGATATGTGATACCGTATGACCGTTATGAAAACACAACTGGATGTTAAGTATTTGTTATTTGCATTCGTTTTGGTCTTTAACTCCCCTTCATCTGGTTTTCACACCTTGGCAAGTTACGTAAGTGGCGGGGGATAACTACGGTCTAGGTACAGGTATAAAGTGGCTATGTTTACCTGTATTGCCGGGACTGTGTTGTAATTTTACATGTGTCGATTTAGGTTGTTTAAAAAACACCGAAAACACCGTTTCTAAATTGAAGAAAGTATAGAGAGAAAGATAAGCTTATAGATGTAGCTAGAATAATTATAGACACATACTAAATAATCAAGTTTATGTGTTTAAACACATGCACGAAACCGTATATATTGTTGAGGCATTCCTCAATTTACACCAACCACGATGGTTATCGCACAACATTCGCCCATCGTCCGCACAAATGTGCTTAAGCAATGATCGTCCAATTTTTTATCGTGCGCACACCGCACATCGTGTAACGTTGTGCGAGCCCACAACTGTAGTATGATATCAGGCACCAAGGTGGTACACCTGCTCGTTTTACGGGGAGGTCTTCCAATTTTTAATTTCTTTCGAGGCTTTATTAGGGAGGTTCCCTGAACCTTTTCTCTACCTTGAGCATGTCTCGAGTTTGTTCCGTCAGTCTGGTCTGCCTTGATTCGAAGCATCCACTACGGTAATACGAATTCGCATACTAAAGTTATGGTAATTATTACTGAAATGAAAATGAAGTTTTTGAAGTAAAACCAATTTTAATGATGTAATAACTTTATGGGGTCCCATCCTGTATTCCTCCCCTTGCCTCCTCATCCCGGCTGCCTTTAGGCTCCATAAAAGAGCTTCGAGGAAGGGAGATCACTCCGTTGCTCTGTCGTTGAGACATAGGTTACGTCACGGTAGGGAGGTCGGGATATTTTAATATTTTGCTTTTGGGCTACAAAGATGGGTGTAGGTATTTTTTATGCATACTAAAGTTATGGCAAGTATTTCATCATGAAAATTGGTTGTTGTGTCTCCCTAGACAATCGTCTTTATATGACCCTGGCTGTTGTGTCACCCTAGACAACCGTCTTTATATGACCCTGGCTGTTGTGTCTCCCTAGACAACCGTCTTTATATGACCCTGGCTGCTGTGTCTCCCTAGACAACCGTCTTTATATGACTCTGAGCGTGTACGATGTAACATATTCGAAGCATCCACTACGGTAATACGAATTCGCATACTAAAGTTATGGTAATTATTACTGAAATGAAAATGAAGTGTTTGAAGTAAAAACAATTTTAATGATGTAATACTTACCATAACTTTATGGAGTCCCATCCTGTATTCCTCCCCTTGCCTCCTCATCCCGGTTGCCTTTAGGCTCCATAAAAGAGCTTCGAGGAAGGGAGATCAATCCGTTGCTCTGTCGTTGAGATATGGGTTACGTCACGGTAGGGAGGTCGGGATATTTGAATATTTTGCTTTTTGGCTACAAAGATGGGTGTAGGTATTGTTTATGCATACTAAAGTTATGGCAAGTATTTCATCATGAAAATTGGTTGTTGTGTCTCCCTAGACAACCGTCTTTATATTACCCTGGCTGTTGTGTCTCCCTAGACAACCGTCTTTATATGACCCTGGCTGTTGTGTCTCCTTAGACAACCGTCTTTATATGACCCTGGCTGTTGTGTCTCCCTAGACAACCGTCTTTATATGATCCTGGCTGTTCTGTCTCCCTAGACAACCGTCTTTATATGACCCTGGCTGTTGTGTCTCCCTAGACAACCGTCTTTATATGACCCTGGCTGTTGTGTCTCCCTAAACAACCGTCTTTATATGACCCTGGCTGTTGTGTCTCCCTAGACAACCGTCTTTATATGACTCTGAGCGTGTACGATGTAGCCTATTTTACTCTGATGTTAAGGACATTTTTCATTCCGTTACATCGATAACCATATCTCACATATGTGCTCATTTGATCACACAACATGGCGATCCATTGTTACATGACCGATGTGTACGCAGCACGGTACTTTTGATACGTTGTGCAATCACACAACTGTAATATGATAATATTTCTATCAATACTAAAGTATTTGGCGATGTAAAGAGAACACAGCGAATACGTTTGACCTCCTTTTGATACATAACGGTTCCTTGAAAGTGAAATGCTGCCGTGATACTTCTGCATTCAGCTCTAGCTCCCTTGGCCTATGAGGATACTGCATTTTATCACATTGCCAACCTGCGGTAAGAGACGTTTTCGAACAGCTTTTGAAGAACCGGCATTTGAGAGGTGTCTGTATATTTGTTTATGTTGAGTTTGTTGTTATTTCAACTTTTAAACAATGTTGTAGCTTTTCATTTTAAAAATGAAATAGGTTTTCCTCATTCGATAGTATAAACTTGAAGATTTAAGCGATTCCTCAGCAAACTTTCTCCACCGTAGCCAATATGCTCGATGACTGTACCGTCATGTCCTCCTACTTTCCAAATGTTCACACTTCTTATCGATGTCGTACTTTTAATAAATAAAATATCTTGATCGCACATACAACAGTAATTTGATAGGCTAGTGACGAATACCTGATGAAGATCCAATTGTATCTTAGTCCAATGACTATAAAAAAAACTTGCTAGCTTACTATAATTTAAAAAAAAAAGATCAGTTCATCTGAATCGAGAAGGATTTTTATTGTTAAACTTTAGATCTGCACATCTATTATGATTATAATTTCTCGCCCGAACAAATTCATAAAATGTGCCGACAGCTTTTGACACTTTGCGATATTGTCCCATTGTCGTATGAAGTTCCTTAACGTTTCTGAACTTCCGATATGTTTGAGGGCATTACGATATTGGTAAAATGGCAACTAGCTTTCGCAAGCAATCAAAATCTTTCAGATTGGACTAATAATCACCCAGGGTCAATAACTGAATATCTACTCATCCAGAACAGTTTAGTTTATCTCATCCAAACAAACTATTAGACATTCTAGTGGGAAATTAATTAAATGCTTTATCAAATAAAGTGTGTTGACCCCATCCTGTGAGCATGAGAGACTGAGCCAAAATAGTGAAATATATGCAATATTAAACTGAATGATTATATTTGTGAGCTCATCTAGCCCAAAAGGCCAAGTGAGCTTATGCCGTGATGTGGCGTCTGTCGTCCGTCCGCCGTCAGCAGTTTCCTTAAAACGACTTTTTGATATTCAAAAGTTATATGGTAGTGACAATTGGCCAGTAGCATGCTGGGATAAAGGGCTATTAACTTTGTTCAAATGAATGGCCTTGGCCTATTTTCTCGGTCAAAAAATGTCTCCTTAGTCATTGTGGTTATTTAGAAGAATTCGTTTAAAGTTTGTACACATTTGACCTTTAATATGGTTGAAGGTCTTGGGAGAAAATATCTGTCCACTTACAACCATATTAATAGTGTTAAAAAATTCAAATAATTTCTATTGAATAAGCAGCAGACCAAGGGGGATGATATTTTGCCCGTAATATGCTAGGATGAAGGGCTACCAAGATTGTTCTATTGCAATACTTTGACCGATATTTAACGTCGCAGGGGTCTAATGTGTTAAACAAACACTTTAACTATTTATTTGGTCGCTAGTATCGTCCTGGACTACGAGTTATCAACGTTCAAAAGAATGACATTGCCCCATATTCAAGGTCAAAATGAATAAGAAGCATAGGTTGGTGAAATGCCAACTAGCATGCTTGGGTGAAGGGCTATAAAGTCTGTGGAAATGTATAACCATTACCAACATTCAATGTCAAATGTGTGAAAACCTTTAAATGAACATTTCTGACTATCAAAGAAATCTAGGATAATGATATTTGGCCAGAAACATTCTGGGTGAAGGGTTATACAATTTTGTTCAAATTAATAACCTTGATCAATTTACGTAGTGAGAGTATGTTACTTTGTGTAAGCAACTTCTGAACCAGCAAAAAACACGCATACTATGATAATGGGCTGAGAAGTTTATTCAAATAATTGATCTTGACCTAATGTTAAGGTCATATGTTTTTAATTCGGTAAAATGTTGATTTGACTTCTGATTAAAAAAACGAGGCCGGCTTATATTCATGATATTCTGTAATGTCGGTTAATGGTTGAAATAAATATGGATTTGATTCTATTTTACTTCAGGTCCTAACAACAGCTAAAGTTATTTAAGGACGTGCCTCCGTGTATGTTGTGTAAGCGTTCATGTGTGTAGTTGTGTCGGAGGGTAAATTGATGTCTTTTAAATCAGCATGTGGTAAAAGTGGATAAATGGATATAACAACCATCATCATCATTTATTTTTTCAAATCTCCCCAAAAAGATTCACAAAGATACGTTATGTGTAGAGCAATACTACTTTCGAAGAAAACCCAACAAATGCGTATCTTGTTTTAGCAATTGCAAAGGTTCATTATGCTCTGTATGAATTGTATAAAAACCGGTTCGGTTGACAAATTCTAAATAACATTCCAGGTGAGATATCAGGGCCCATGGACCTCGATTTTCTTGTTCAGAACGTCCTGTTGCTTTAAGCGGTTTTTTTAACAACCAGTATTAATGGACATGTATTCGCATGTACAATGCATGTGTGTGTGTTGGAGGCGGAAGGTGTTGTTTCTGATGTCTTGTGATAGCGTAGACCTGAAGACTACACTCAGTATTCCACCCGAGTAATACAGGTACCGATAAGGATATACTGACCTTATAATTAAACTGGAATCAGACGGCCGACTGCGGTGTGATGCTTCTATCGATCGTCTGATTCCAGTTTAATTATAAGGTCAGTATATCCTTATCGGTACCTGTATAGATGCCTTGTATAATCCATTGCGCATGGTTACAGTGAGGTCGTCGCTGGACCACCGACTGACCTTAATGGACACCGCATGGCCTTTATTATGTCGATTATAGAACAGCTAATTACATGTTTCTACACTACCGGATCGCCATGTTATTTCCTTATCAATAGGTAACCATGGTAACAACTCATCTGCTAAACAACAAATGACTCAAAGGAACATTGCATTCGCGAGAAATTTGAGTCTGAATGTTATTTCATTTGCAAGGAATTATCGCCATGGAAATAAAACAGTTTGCTGGTATTATCTACCTGGCTAAAATGTGATTTTGATTTACTTACGACACAACCTTATAGCGTCATTTTCCATTTGGTTCGTCGAAATACTAAGGACGTTGCAAGTTGTAATGGGTAAGTTATCATTATTTTGAAGAATTCGTCTTTTTCAAATGGTTGTGCCAAAAAAACATGACATAATCATGCCAAGCGTTTGGTTCGATGATGATTTCATTCGTAATAAATAATCAAATGTGTTATGAGGATAAGTTTATCACTGATGAGTCCTGGAAATAGCTGTTTGGTGTAGTGTAATTCATATTTGTATGCTGTATCTATATTCAGTGCTGCAATCACCTGTGTGTGTCCTTTACTATTTTTGTAATGCCCGATATGACTTTAACGTTGCTTGGCCGTTCAGCAATTAACTAACCTGTGTGTGTGCTACGACCGTCTTTCAAGGTAAAAGGTTGTAGACTCTGCTGGTGGGTTCGTACTCTCCCATGTTTGCTATAATCGCGATAGTCACGGTTGGTGGGTTCGTACTCTCCCATGTTTGCTATAATCTCGATAGTCACGGTTGGTGAGTTCGTACTCTTCCATGTTTGCTATAATCTCGATAGTCACGGTTGGTGGTTTCGTACTCTACCATTTTTGCTATAATCTCGATAGTCACGGTTCTTTGGTTCGTACTCTCCCATGTTTGCTATAATCTCGATAGTCATGGTTGGTGGGTTCGTACTCTCCCATGTTTGCTATAATCTCGATGGTCACGGTTCATGGGTTCGTACTCTCCCATGTTTGCTATAATCTCGATAGTCACGGTTGGTGGGTTCGTACTCTCCCATGTTTGCTATAATCCCGATAGTCAGGGTTCGTGAGTTCGTACTCTCCCATGTTTGCTATAATCTCGATAGTCACGGTTGGAGGGTTCGTACTCTCCCATGTTTGCTATAATCCCGATAGTCACGGTTCGTGGGTTCGTACTCTCCTATGTTTGCTATAATCTCGATAGTCACGGTTGTTGGGTTCGTACTCTCCCATGTTTGCTATAATCTCGATAGTCACGGTTCGTGGGTTCGTACTCTCCTATGTTTGCTATAATCTCGATAGTCACGGTTGTTGAGTTCGTACTCTCGCATGTTTGCTATAATATCGATAGTCACGGTTGATGGGTTCGTACTCTCGCATGTTTGCTATAATCTCGATAGTCACGGCTCGTGGGTTCGTACTCCCCCATGTTTGCTATAATCTCGATAGTCACGGTTGTTGGGTTCGTACTCTCGCATGTTTGCTATAATATCGATAGTCACGGTTGTTGGGTTAGTACTCTCGCATGTTTGCTATAATATCGATAGTCACGGTTGGTGGGTGTGTACTTTCGCATGTTTGCTATAATCTCGATAGTCACGGTTGGTGGGTGCGTACTCTCGCATGTTTGCTATAATCTCGATAGTCACAGTTGGTGGGTTCGTACTCTCCCATGTTTGCTATAATCTTGATAGTCACGGTTGGTGGGTGCGTACTCTCGCATGTTTGCTATAATCTCGATAGTCACGGTTCGTGGGTTCGTACTCTCCTATGTTTGCTATAATCTCGATAGTCACGGTTGTTGGGTTCGTGCTGCCCCATGTTTGCTATAATCGCGATAGTCACGGTTGGTGGGTTCGTGCTGTCCCATGTTTGCTATAATCGCGATAGTCACGGTTGGTGGTTTCGTGCTGTCCCATGTTTGCTATAATCTCGATAGTCACTAATTTCTATTGAGAAGTTGCATGGTTCATATTTCTCAAACTCTACTTATCTTCTGGTTTAAAAGTACTCCCCTGCTTTGAGAAATTTATAAAAAAAAATGATTTCAATGAGTCGGAATTGTGATTGTGCCACATGTTGGTATATATTTTCGCTGAACCATCGTACTGTTGTTAACTGATACATTTATTAAATTGGTTTAAGAGACCACAGAGTGTCCCTACCAAGTTAACAACTGTAAAATTTAAAAGATCAACTTCAGTCCGTCACAATGTGACATAGTGTATGCATGGAGTTTACTAGCCAGAAAACAAATATATGTGAAATATTAAACTAAATCGAGTAGTGCGAAACCCTGCTTTACCACTATCAATGCAAAACTCACTTGTAAGATTTGATCGATCACGCACCCGCAAATGCATAAAGATGGGTTACAATACAAGGGGATTTTTGCTGTCCTCATTTAAAACAAAGTAAAAAACTAAACGAAAGAAATGTTAGTAACCGTTACACTTGTATGTACAAAAACAACTGCCATGCAGAAAAAAAAATCAAAAATGTAGGGCAATGGATTTAAACTGTTATATCTAGAGAATGGGCATCATCACATTTCTTTTTTTTGTCATAATAAAAAAATCGGGCGCTATTATTTTTGTTTAATTTTACGCAAATCACGGTTCGGTTTTATTTCCGGAAAATTCTGCCTTACATAATAACTTACCATAGCCTTTTTCTAATTTTAGTTGTCTTTTTATCTTTTTGTTTGTTTGATGCCCATTTAATTTTGCGTGTTTTATCTACATTTTATTAGTCTTTAAAACCTCTCCCCTGCAGGTCGAGAATGGAGAAAAGAATATGTAACGTAAGAGGCGATTTATGAGGAACCTGCATGCAGAGATAAGGATTTACTTTTGTTACCTCAGGTCCGGGGAAAATAATAGGTCTGTTGTGTCCCAGTGCATGTGTATTGCACACAGTGATACAGTGTAACAATGGGGCCCCCTACATAATTTGGGGCCTTTATCATGTCTTCTACAAAGGGGACATTTAAGACACCAAATTTGATCTGCTACCCCCATTGCAACACTTGGGATCTTACTCGTTTCATATCTGTTCTGTCTTCTTTCTTTTTCATCTTATTTGGCGGTGTCTCCCTAGGCACCTGCCCTAATATGACCGTGTTTGACGAAGCGACCGAAATAAATCTGCTGCGCCAACTGCAATAGTTTGGATCTTTATATTGTCTCTACTTCTTACTATCTTTTATTTCCTAGCGTGTTGCTTGGCAATACCTCACTTCTGCTGGCTTTCATGTTGAGCGTTCGCCCAGGTGAGAAAGACAATTTGTTCTGAATGCCGGGATTTACTAAAGTCCCTATGGAAGTTGTTACATCCTTCTTAACGTTCAGCGTTTAGGTTATGGCAACAAATGATTCACCCATTGTCAGTATAACGTAACCGGGCAGAAAACTGTGCTGGGTAACTTCGGCATGGTTTGTCGGTGAGATAGCGCTATCACAAGGAGGCAAGTACACCAGCAAACCCTGTCTCCTGTACACAAACATGCATGCACGCTGACACAACACACATTGTAATGTCCAACACCTTTGTTTTTTCTTCAAAAACACCTTTATTTTTCCTAATTACAAACTTCCCTGGGGAAGGTAGAAAGCTGAAATACAAATACAAACAAGTATTAAGAAATATTGAAATACGCATTAACATTCCAAACATTCCATGAATACATGCTATCAAGGTTCCGAAACATCCTACATATAATTACATAATAACCGTGTCCTGAATGTATTTTAAGAATGATGTAAGTTTACATACAAATGATACAATGCTTTATGAACATGGTATAATGCTTTGTCTCTAAGGCCATACTATCATTCCCTTTTTGCTTATTTGGCAAAACAACTTATTACATACATCACATCGATAAGTTTCGTACTCTATCATAACGTGCACAACGAAATGTGTCTACACACAAAATCCTGACATTATGATAGTACATCCGATTATAGGTCATAGCCAAATGGATGAAATCGTATCTACATACAATATAAATTCACAATATCATGGAGAGGGGAATAAACTTACTCTGTGGGGGCCTTAATTTTCCTATTAGGTTCTTAAACCTTGTCCAAGTTTGCCGTACAGGCGCCATATTCCTTGTTCTACTCAAAGAGCATGCTGGGAAATCCGAAAGTGAAAGTAAACCTATCTACTTGAAACGTGTGACAAGGGAGGTAAATCCTATACTTATCGTAAAACTTCTAGATAATTGATGCGTTTACTTAACACACTGAAACTGAAACACGACATTCCCCGCCTGAGTTGATATTATCAACTCACCACACAATATTATAACAGATTGTCCTACAGGTTTCCAAATAAAACATGAAAAGTTCCGAGTCATTCCGAACACAAATACACTAATTGCGTAATTGGACGTATGTATGTCACTGGTACAGTGCCTCGCATCACACGAACTGATGCCTTCCGCACTAGTCCATCTGAACTGGGAAATACTCTCTCAACAAGACCGACTGGCCATTGATTGCGAGGGACACTAGAATCCATCATGAGAACAACCTCTCCAACTTCCAAATTCCTTCGTTCCTGCTGCCATTTCATCCTCAACTGAAGGTTTTGAAGGTACTGACTACTCCACCTATTCCAGAACTGATCAGCCAGTACCTGGACATGCCGCCATTGGGATTTGTACATATCTTTGATACCAAGTTCTTCAAATGGTTCTTCATCCTCATTTACTTTCTGGGTGATGAGCGCGCTCGGAGAAAGAATGGTAGGTGAATCTGGGTCACTAGAAACTGAAGTAATAGGTCTGCTGTTAATGATGGCACACACCTCTGCCATAAGTGTACACAACACTTCATGGGTAAGTTGTTTCCCTTGAACCTCACAAAGCATTGAGTCCAGAATTCTCCTAACAAGACCTATCATCCTTTCCCAGGCACCACCCATGTGTGACGCATGAGGAGGGTTAAACTTCCACACGACCTTGTGATGAACAAGAAAGCTTCCAATGTCCTGATCCTCTATGTTTATGGTGTTCATGCCAAGTTCACCTGTTGCTCCAACAAAGTTGGTTCCGCAGTCCGACCTAAATTCCCTGACAGGTCCTCGAAGTGATATGAATCTACGTAGGGAATTGATAAAGGAAGACGAGCTAAGCTCTTCCACAACTTCGATATGTATTCCTCGTGTGACGAGACAGGAGAACATGATAGCCCACCGTTTGGAATTGGCGATTCCTCCACGAGTACGACGTGTAGTTACGGACCAGGGACCAAAGGTATCGACTCCTACGTATGTGAACGGAGGGCTTGGGGTCAGACGATCCGATGGAAGATCAGACATTTTCTGGTGTTCCACCTTTCCTCTAAGTTTCTTACAGTTTACACACGCATGGAGAACAGAGTTGATTAAACGCTTCCCTCCTGTTATCCAATATCCAGCAGAGCGGATCGCACCCTCTGTGAGATGTCGTCCTTGATGATGAAGTTCTTCGTGATAATGTCTGACTAATAATTTAGCAACATGGTGACTTCCTGGAATTATAATAGGTGTTTTCTCCCCGGTCTCTAGCTTAGTGTTTTTGAGACGCCCGCCTACCCTTAACAAGCCGTTCTTATCCAGTACAGGTGAGAAGGTCAATAAACTGCTCGTTTTTGGAAGAAGCTTGTTTCCTTGTAGACAATGCAACTCGCTTGAATACATTTCCCTTTGTACTTCCTTCAATACTAGTAGTTCTGCTTCTTTACGTAAGTCCACGTTGTTCCGGGTGTCCAAATTGTCACACTTGTGGTGTGATGCTGCCGTTTGTTTGAGTCGTGAAATTGCTGATGTCAACCTTGTCCAAGAAGAGAACCTCTGAAAACGATTGTCACCGAGCCTCTCTGTAGTCACTAGTGCTGACGTCTTGAGGACATCTACCTTAGGTTGAATTTCCTTGTCCTGATCTGGATCGACTAGATCAAATGTTTTCTTTTCAGCGTCCTTGTCAAGAAAGGCGACTGGGCCTTTGAACCACTTACTATTGCGAAGATCGGATGCCTTCACTGGTCTTGTAGCCTGATCCGCAGGATTAGCAGTGGTAGGTACATAATTCCACTGTGCACTTGAGGACGACCTTAGGATTCTATTGACTCTGTTACTGACGTACACATGGAATCGTCGGGTTTTATTGTTGACATAACCCAAAACGACCTGACTGTCTGTGTAGAAATATGTAGCGTCTAATGAAACTGCTAAGTGTTTTGTTATGAAGTCTGACAGCTCAGTGGCCAGTACCGCTGCACACAATTCCAGTCTGGGAATGGTGTGTCCGTGTCTTGGCGCAACCTTGGATTTGCCAAGCACAAAACCAAGGCTCGAGTCACCGCTGGCATCATAGACCTTTAAATATCCTACAGTCCCAATGGCCTCCTTTGACGCGTCAGAAAACATGTGCAGTTCACGTCGCACACCCTCTTCTAGAGATATTTCTGTACAAATCCTTGGTATCTTCAGAGTTTCGAGATCTTTAAGTGACCTTTTCCATTCATCCCAGTGGGAACCTTCAACATTGTAGGGTAAAACTTCATCCCAACCAATGTCATTGTTGTGAATAGCCTCTCTCATTAACAGTCTTCCACCGAGTACAACGGGGGCCACAAACCCGAGAGGATCAAATATACTGTGTACTGTCGATAGTAAACCTCTCTTAGTGTAGGGCTTATCATCCTCTGAAACCTTGTAAGTAAAGATGTCTCTTGTGACATCCCAGCTTAATCCTAGACTCCTATGAACACTAGAAGTCCCTGTGGTGAAGTCCAACTCTGACATATTCTCCGCTAAGTCACTCAATGGGAAACTTGCGACGACATTTGCATTGTTAGAAATAATCTTATGCAGTCGAATATTTCCGCCTTGTTTCAGTCTTTCCTGTGTCTGCTTTACGAGATTCACTATATCCTCCTCATGTTGACGTGACACGAGGGCATCATCCACATAGAAATTTTCTCTCACATAATTGCAAACCTCATCGCAACGACTGCGATTTTCCTCGTGATCACACACTGCTTTGCGTAGCCCATGTGTAGCGACAGCTGGGGATGGTGAGTTGCCGAAAACGTGTACACGCATCCTGTATTCTGTGATTTCCCTCGCTGGGTCATTGTCCCTAAACCAAAGAAAGCGTAGCATGTTACGATGTTCTTCATGTACCTCGAAGTTGAAGAACATTTGTTCTACGTCTGCAGTTACAGCAATCCTTTCCTTTCGAAATTTCAACAGAACCCCAACCAGATTGTTGGTCAAATCTGGGCCTGTCAACAAGACATCATTTAACGATAAACCCTGGTACTTAGCCGAGGAATCGAAAACCACGCGGACTTTAGACGGTTTCTGAGGGTTATACACCCCAAAGATCGGTAAATACCAATGTTCTTCTTCCTCCCTTACATGTAGGGCCTCCTCTGCGTGCTTGTTATCGAATATTTTCTTCATGAACTGGACAAAATGTTCTTGTTTAACTGGGTCACGCTTCAAACTCTTCACGAGGTTTTCAGCTCTCTGCCGAGCCTGCTGATAGTTGTTCGGTAGCCTCTTACGACCCTTACGGAAAGGTAGTGGGGCACTCCAATTTCCATTAACTGACCTTGTAAATCCTTTCTTCATTATCCTTGAGAATTCTCTGTCCTCTTGGGATAAACCAATCTCCTCGTCATGCAGAGTTGTCTGGAATACATCCGAGTTCATATGCTCGTCCCTTAACTCGAAATTATCAGGGCATGGCTTCAACACAGACTCCCGACCATGGTCTTGTAAAACATGAGTCTTGTTAACACTCACAACATCCGAGGTGTGGACTTTTCCTAAACATGTTTCGCCAATGATCACCCAGCCTAAGCGGAGCTTTTGTGCGTATGGCTCGTCGTCTGATCCTATTCGCTGGTCAAGTATGTGATGAGCAGCAATCATGTCCCTGCCGATTAAAAGCAAGATCTGTGCTTCAGGGTCATATTCTGGTATGAATTGTTCTATATCATTAAGATGCTTATGATGCCTAGCCACTGCGGGGGTGGGAATTTCCTGTCGCTCATTGGGAATTTCATCGCACTCAATAAGAGTTGGACACCGGAGACTACAAGTTTGGTCCAAGGATTGGATGGTGTACCCTGTAGCACGCCTTCCAGACGTTGTCACTGTTCCAGCACATGATGACAATATATACTCCGTCTCACCGGAATTTTCATTGAAGTGTTGAAAGAATTCAGAACGGGCCAGCGAACGATTGCTTTGATCGTCTATTATGGCGTAAGCCTTTAGAGCTTCCTCCGGACGTCCGTTAGGGAAGACTTGAATGAGTATAGTTTTAGCACAGGATTTCCCTTTGAAGCTATTGGAGGTTCCACAGATCTGTGTACATTTATTCAACACTTTTGAATTGGTTCTAGGTGACTCACATTTCCTGTCCGATTCCCCGCCATGACTTGAGTCAGGTTCACAATGAAATGCAGTGCAGTGAGAGGCACTACCGCAGTTACCACATTTTATGTTTTGTGTACAATCCTTAGCCAGGTGCTTCCCTACACAACATTTAAAACATATTCCATACTTCAGTATAACATCCTTTTTCTCCGGGATTGACTTTGCCTGAAATGTTTTACAGTCTTTCAGGTTGTGTGCCGCCTTTTCTCCGTGGATCGGACAGGTATTCTCTAGATCTGTAGAGTTCTGATTTACCACATCCGTCTTCCTTGTAGAAAGCGTAAACTTAGTGTTAGAAGCATGAGCACTGCTACTGGAAACCTTTTTGTTGTTTGCAAAGGCCTTTACTGGTGTGGCTGAAACAGGTTCAAATTTGAAGCTGGGGTCATTCATCCTGCTGGCCATACTCCTGACAAATTCAGCAAATAACGTAAATGGTGGATAGAGTACGCCATGTTCTCTCTTATATCTCAAAGCACGATCTGTCCATTTTCCTTGCATGAAGCCTGGGAGTTTGTTTACAATGGGGTTGACCCCAGCTGACGAGTCCAAGTAAGCTAGGGATGAAGAGTAAAGCTCATCAAGCTTTAAAGATTCCAACTCTGTGAGAAGATCTGAGAGTTCATATATCTTCACACAGTCTTTATTGGCCAGTTTTGGAAGATTTTCAAGTCTTTGATGAAACGCTTGTACCACCAACTCTGGGGCTCCATACCGTTCATTAAGTCTGTCCCATATTTTTCTCACAGCCTCTGCCTCATTAGAATAGTTAGCAGCTCTCAAACTGTTGGCCTGTATGGATGATGCTGGGCCAAGCCACCGACATAATAAGTCTAATTCCTCAGGAGGGTTTACCTCTAGCTCTTTAGAGATGTTCATGAAACTTGACTTCCACACAAAATACCTCTCTGACCTGTCATTGAACTGGGAGAGTCGAGATAAAATCAAGTCCTTTTTCATGATGTATTTTGTAAGTTCTGTAACTCCTGGTGATTGGGTTGAGGTATGTGAATATCAGGGGGTATATGGTATTCCTGGCCATGTCTTGGACGGAATGGCCATGTTTCTGGGTTAAACTGAGTCCCAATATCGAGCTCACTTGCACTTGGAACAATGGAAAAGTGTCTGTGTACCTTTGGGGTTCTTTGTAAGCTAAATGTATGGGCAGTATCCTCAGGTTGCTGATCAGGTGTCACTGGAGATAAATCTGCTACATACTGTTCAGTACGCTGTTCCGATATTACTTTTAGATCCCCATCTTCAGACTTGTCGTCAAATAAAACCATGTCCTTCATTACCCCGAGTTCAGCCTCTGCCTCCTTTAAATCCCTCTTTGATTCAAGCAATTTTAAACGTACCTTAATGTCTTCACTTTCTTTCTGCTGTTCAGCTTGCTGTCTAAGAATAGCTGCTTCTTCCTCAGCAAACTGCCATCTTACCCTTGCAGCTTCCGTTTTAACCCTCTGGTTCATCAAAACTGAGGTTGCTGTTGAACTTGATGTTCTACTTGAATGGTGGGACCTAGACCTCAATGACATCACCTGCGAAGGAGCCTTTAAGCCTTTTGATATGTTTGTTTTAGCCTTCTCGTCATCCTTTACTTTATGTTCATGTCCTGTGACATATGGAGAGGTTTGATAAACCTTTTCATCTGAAGTTGAAGTATGCACGGTTTTTTGTTGATGTAAGCCTTGAATTGTTAGGTCTATCCTATCCAAAACACTTCTCGATATGAGTTGTTGGGAGGCCAACTCATTGTAACTCTCTCTCGTTCTTGTCCTCTCCAAAAATCCCATAAATCTCTCTACTTTAGGTTCATAACAATCTCTAGCCTTGATAAGCTTTTGCCTTAAATGTTCAGTGTCTTGCCCTTGATCTGTCTCTTTGCCTATCTCTGTGATGATCTGATCTATTTCTCTACGTAACACAGATAGTGTACTGCTAGATGATCCAACAAATTGTTGATAATTTGGTTGTGCCTTTTCTGCGAGTTTTCGGATGCGGGGGCCTTCCACTCCTAATTTCATACTGTCCATGTCGACAGACTTTCTACTGTAATGTCCAACACCTTTGTTTTTCTTCAAAAACACCTTTATTTTTCCTAATTACAAACTTCCCTGGGGAAGGTAGAAAGCTGAAATACAAATACAAACAAGTATTAAGAAATATTGAAATACGCATTAACATTCCAAACATTCCATGAATACATGCTATCAAGGTTCCGAAACATCCTACATATAATTACATAATAACCGTGTCCTGAATGTATTTTAAGAATGATGTAAGTTTACATACAAATGATACAATGCTTTATGAACATGGTATAATGCTTTGTCTCTAAGGCCATACTATCATTCCCTTTTTGCTTATTTGGCAAAACAACTTATTACATACATCACATCGATAAGTTTCGTACTCTATCATAACGTGCACAACGAAATGTGTCTACACACAAAATCCTGACATTATGATAGTACATCCGATTATAGGTCATAGCCAAATGGATGAAATCGTATCTACATACAATATAAATTCACAATATCATGGAGAGGGGAATAAACTTACTCTGTGGGGGCCTTAATTTTCCTATTAGGTTCTTAAACCTTGTCCAAGTTTGCCGTACAGGCGCCATATTCCTTGTTCTACTCAAAGAGCATGCAGGGAAATCCGAAAGTGAAAGTAAACCTATCTACTTGAAACGTGTGACAAGGGAGGTAAATCCTATACTTATCGTAAAACTTCTAGATAATTGATGCGTTTACTTAACACACTGAAACTGAAACACGACACACATGAAGGCACGTCCTTATATGACCTTAGCTGCTAATAAGACGTTAAACACATTTTTTAACAATCGGAATTTTTTTAGGTTCCCCTCTATATGTAAATGTGAAGGTGTCCATGTTTATTTTTGAGACTGTTCGGATAAACAAAATCGCTGACAGTGGGCCATCGTGAATTTTGACAGAAAGTACTAGACGGATCTTTCTCAAATTTTATACATGCGCTCCACTTTGTCCCTTGTTCAAAATACCCCTGGCTATAATGAGAATTCATCACGCATTGACATTACTTCTTAATATGACAGACAGGCGCGGATTTAGGGGGGGGGGGGCACAACTTGCAACGCTCGGCGGAAATATACTAGCATAAGTTGCATAATTATATTATTGACCGCTCGTTATAGATGATCTGAAAATTAATACCTTTATTGTAACCTTCCTAATCGTCCAGGCGATATTAATCATATCATTATACAAGAACGATAAAGGTTTTTTTCGGCTGACAATATTATGTATAATCGACTTAACATATCCATTCAATTATTTTGGTATTATATATACATAATTATTGTTGGAACTGTTTAACTATCTTGTATGTACAACATAATATCTCATTGTGGTACTTACAGCTTACCATCGTGTACGTAGAAGAAAGTATCTTCACATAGCATACTATTGTGTACGTAGTAATAAGTTGTACGTACCAGAATGAGATGATATGCTGTACTTACAAGTATGATAATTTTAAATTAAATTTAAAGGTGACGCGTATGTGCCTCCTAAGTTGTAGCATTTTAGCCTGATAGCTTAGCAAATGAACCACCTATGATAATTTGCACGCCCTTACATGAGTTAATCAGCGTGGACATTTCAGATATCATTGTCTACACATATCATTGTCTACAATAGTGAATTAGTCAACAATTATAAAACGCGAGACTATATCAGGGGCGGGTCCAGGTGAGGGCGTAATGGGCGTACGCCCCCCCCTTTCCAAAAAAAAAAAGATTTTTTTTTATCGTTATCTGCTAATATTGTATTGAATATGGCAATTTATCATATTCATAAATTAAAGACATACTCTGATAAAAAAAAATGTCAAACAATGACACTTCAACTATAAAATATACATGCTCCAAGTCAGGAACCGTTACATTAGTGCATTTCACAATTATTTTATGTTTTTTAGCAAAAAAAAGGTCCAAAACTTTTTTTCCCTCGCTCCGCCCGGCGACAAATTTTCTTTCAAATATCCTAGAAACGCCCCTGTATATAGCTAGTGGCCTTGGTTGTCGCACTGATTTGAACTTACCGTTTGTTTAGCAACTTAGTGATGCCATGAGTAACTCATTAATTAAACAGCAACGATGTTATGGTGTTATTTGTTCTTTTGTACAACAAACGTTCAATGTCTGAAGACTAGATTTTTATTTTGACGGTGGACCTCTCGTACCTCCTTGCGGGCGGGACGCCAAATTCGGTAATAATGAACAGGCCCCCTGTGGATTCATACATTTGTCATCACCAGGTTGCCCCTATAATAATACCATCTGACTTCTAAAACACACTGTTGATAGAGAATTTGAACCGAAACTTTAATTTTCTTTCCAGTACACAAAAAAAGTCTCTGGGCCATACTTAAAATATGTTTTTTTCTTCTTGTTAATTAAACGTATAAACAATCCTCAGAACACGGAAAATCGCTTCTGAGACGTTCTAGAAAACACATTTTTTGGGGGGAGATCCACCATACCCCCCTTACGGGGAGGGGGTCTGTACCCTCCCACTCCTCGCGCTACGCGCTCGGGCTGCTGCCTTTCGCAGCACACTGTTGACTATTGACAAAAAATTATCGCCCCCCCCCCTTTTAGGAAATCCTGGTTCCGCCCCTGACAGATGTACAATTTATAGCATTTTGCATATAATTATGCAACATATAGTTTGCCAAAATGGCAAAATACAAATGATAATACAAGGTTGAAGTTAATGTACATTGTACAATATTTCCATCAGTATTTCAAATATGGGACTAGGTAATAATGCCTGTAGAGAAAATAAAGAATAACGAAGATAAAATATAACGTTTTGAAGATTTGATAAAGATCCTTTAACGGTGAGCGCCAAAATTCTTCAAGGATCTTTTTTTTTCTACGGAGAAAATTTAAACCAACGCATATCTACCTGTGTTTTATCGATGTCATCTATTTGATTTAAAATGTCTCACGTTTAATCAATGACTGTTGTGGTGTATCTTTTAAAAAAAGGTATTAGTTTATAATCAATAGGTGGAAGCAAATAAGCCGCTTTTGCGGTTAGATCTGCCTACTTATTACCTGTTATAACCTGAACCCAACATCATTTTACAGAGCATGATGTTGAATTATCAAATGGCAAATCACGCTGTCTTGCTACCACCTGTTGATTTTAAACTTCATTTTACAGATTTTACTACGGTATAACCAATTTTGTAAGTTTAAAGTAGCAAAATAATTTGAATCGGTGCGTAGACAACCCATTACATCTCGTAAAACCTAAAATCGGTGAATTGTATACTAGCTATATAAAAAAAACTGTCGAGAAGGGGTTGTCCTTGCCCGTCTCCGGGTCGTTTATTAATTACCCATATCATGTATGAAGTGCGAAGACCAGCATAAATGCTCAGCAGGTCAAGAACCATTACAGTGAATCAATTGTTGATATATTACATTGTCCTTGAGTTAAATATTTTTCAAAATAATGTAACGCATCATAAACCTCTTTTCGAAATAGTAAAAAGCTGTATTATTTTGGGCTACCTACAAACTGTTGGTTGGTTCAAAAAGATATAACAAGCCCTACCCACTTTTATCGTTGAAGTTGATGTTTGTCTTTAACTGCTTCGTTCGTTTGCTATTTCCTACTTACAGTTGTGTGATCGCACAACGCACCAAAAATAGCGTGCGCACACCGTGCATACATCGTTCACACACCGTCCGCACATCGTCCACACATGGTGCGCACAACTGTGCGATTTAACAATCGTTCGCCCCGTTGTGCGCTTCTCTCCGCGTATGGAACACTGTATATATTAATTGCTCATCAAATTAATTATAATTATGTTTAATTGTACAATGCGTGTAACAGTGGCCGTTAGACTGTCAAGAATTGGTTTAGCTCCCAGGTAACAGAACAGATAAATAACATTTTGATGATTGACCGGAGTTTTACCTGGCCTGTGCCTGATAAAGACAGCTGATATGTGATACCGTATGACCGTTATGAAATCACAACTGGACGTGAAATATTTGTTATTTGCATTCGTTTTGGTCTATAGCACCCCTTCAAATGGATTTTCACACCTAGGCGGGTTACGTAAATGGCCCGGGTAGGGGACACTACGGTCCAGGTACAGGTTCAAATTGGCTATGTTTACCTGTATACGTGACCGTGTCAATACATGCATGTGTTATGTTACATATGTAAATTTGGATCGTTTAAAAAACACCGAAAACACCATTTCTAAATTCAAGAAAATAAAGATAGAAAGATCAGCTTATATTTGAAGCTAGAATTTAGAAATATACTTAAAAATCAAGTGAATATGTTTAAACACGAAGCCGTATTTATTGTTAAGCCACTTCTCATCCTTTGTCCTCACAAATGAGCGCAATCAATAATCGTCCAGATTTGAATCGTTCGCACACCGTGAACACATCGTGCACGTTCCGTGCGCACATCGCTCGCACACCGCACATCGTGTAACTTTGTGCATTCCCACAACTGTATCTGGTATAACCTGAACCCAACATCATTTTACAGAGCATTACCAGATAATGAAATGGTAAATCACGCTGTCTTGCTACCACCTGTTGATTCTAAACTTCATTTTACAGATTGTACACCGGTAATAACGAATTTTGTAAGGTTAAAGTAGCACAATAATTTGAATCGGTGCGTAGACAACCCATTACATCTTGTAAAACCTTAAATCGGTGAATTGTATACTAGCTATATAGAAAACTGTCGAGAAGGGGTTGTCCTTGCCCGTCTCTGGGTCGTTTATTAATTACCCATCCTTATTTATGAAGTGCGAAGACCAGCATAAATGCTCAGCATGTCAAGAACCATTACAGTGAATCAATTGTTGATATATTACATTGTCCTTGAGTTAAATATTTTTCAAAATAATGTAACGCATCATAAACCTCTTTTCGAAATAGTAAAAAGCTGTATTATTTTGGGCTACCTACACACTGTTGGTTGGTTCAAAAAGATATAACAAGCCCTACCCACTTTTATCTTTGAAGTTGATGTTTGTCTTTAACTGCTTCGTTCGTTTAATATTTTCTTGTTACAGTTGTGTGACCGCACAACGCACCAAAAATAGCGTGCGCACACTGTGCATACATCGTTCACACATGGTGCGCACAACTGTGCGATTTAACAATCGTTTGCCCCGGTGTGCGCTTCCCTCCGCACAACTGTGCGATTTGGTATCATTTGTAGATCAAAATTACGGAATGACGAAAATACGATTATGTACACTTTGTGTGTATATGTAATTTCCCATCACAATAATCATGATTATACAATTGCACAATGCGGGTTAAACAGTATTACAGCGACCGTTAGGCTGTCAAGAATGGGTTGGCTCCAAGGTAACCGAACAGGTAAATAAAAATTTGATGAGTGTCCGGGGTTTTACATGACCAGTGCCTGACACACACAGCTGATATGCGATACCGTATGACCGTAATGAATAGTATTTGTTATTTGCATTCGTTTGCCTATAGCTTCCATTCACTTTGATTTTCACACCCCCGGCCTTACCCGACGAGTTACGT
Source organism: Mizuhopecten yessoensis (assembly GCF_002113885.1). Lineage (NCBI taxonomy): Eukaryota > Metazoa > Mollusca > Bivalvia > Pectinida > Pectinidae > Mizuhopecten > Mizuhopecten yessoensis. Next base: position 41,410 of record NW_018406991.1, on the reverse strand, counting down.
TAGTGCCCCAGGCGGGGGAAAAACTACGGTCCAGGTACAGTGTACATGTACAAAGTGGTTATGTTTACCTGTAAACGGGATTGTGTTGTAATTTTACATGTGTCGATTAAGTTTGTTTAAAAACACCGAAAACACAATTTCTAAATATAAGAATTTATAGACAGAAAAATAAGTTTATATATGTAGCTAGAATATGGAATCATACGTAAAAATCAAGTTTATCTGTTTAAACACGAAACCGTATAAATTGTTAAGGCATTCCTCAATTTATACCAACCACGAATGTTATCGCACAACGTTCGTCCATCATGTGCACGCAATGATCGTCCAGCTTTTTATCGTTCGCCCATCGCGCACACACCGTTCACACACTGTTCACACTCCGTGCGCACATCGTGTAACGTTGTGCAATCCCACAACTGTATTATTAGTCCTACTGGCCCCTTTCCTAAAATCCTAAACAAACTCCTAAGACTAGTAAGTGTCACCTTTTTATGGGGGAGGGTGAAATATATTAATGTAATAAAATTGAGCATGGATCATTAATAAGTATAGGCAACAAGACGAAATATCATACCTCTTAATATGTTATTTTTCTTTTGTATTTGTTGCAGGAAAATCAATCAAGATAGCAGTCGTTGGACAATGTATGACTCTCTCACTCATAGGCCTTTCTGTAGTGATTTTTATTTTTGTTTGCCATACAAAACTTATCTTACCTAAGTTTAAACTGTTTCATAGACAGTCCTATCGAGTTCAGGGTAGTAGTGTTCAACCACAGTTCAAAACGGATTCCTTCTCTAGTACTTATTTCAAACAGAAAAACTTCTCTCCGTTAGCAAACGTGGTCAAACAAGCAGGACACGACGGGGAACAGACGTTATCAATTTAGTCTTAAGTTTACAACTACAATGCAAACAATCGTGAGCAAACGAAACTTCAATCAAAAGCAGAAAATTGTTCATACTACAGCGCAGATCAGAGAAAACCACCAAACGATAGAAAATATTACTTCAGTACATTCTCTGCAAAAAATGACCCCAGAGTACACCACTGGTAAGAAAAAGCCTGGTTTACCGAAAGATCCTTTGACAACTACAGAAAAGTGGACGGATCAAACTGTACAAGACACAGGGGACCAACGATTTCTCGTGTTTCGATATCTTGGTAGGTTTGGCAATGTTATGTTCATATATGCATCATGTTATAGTCTTGCTCTCAAACACAATCGAACGCTATTTATGTCTAAAACAGACAAAATATACCAACCATTTGCAAATATACCATCACCACGGACACCAGATAAAAAGCGTTGTAAAGGCAAAGAAGTAACTTTTAAACAAAAACGGTCCAGATACTATGAGAATTTAAACTTATCAGAAACAAACGCCTCCTGTGTGAGAATCGATGGTTTTCTTCAATCATGGAAATATTTTGAAGATTATTTCGATGATATTCGATATCAGTTCATGTGGAAGACTTCTGTCAGAGAAAAGGCTCTACAGACTATAAAGACACTAAAAAATCAAACATGGCCGGATATCCCTTCTTCAAATATAACAACTGTAGGTATCCACGTTCGCCGCGGTGATTACGTTACATCAAAACGCCCAATGGCAGATCGCGCATATTTTGAATCTGCAAAAGAGTATTTTCTTAAGAATTTTTCGAATGTTCTTTTTATTGCTATAACATCGCCAAACAAAAACGACCGAGCTTGGTGTGTAGATAACATACAAAATGGAAGTGGCGTGACCGTGATTGCAGGATCCAGGGACAAATTCGTTGACATGGCACTACTGTCCATGACGGATCACGTCATTATATCAACCGGGACGTTTGGATGGTGGGCTGAATTTCTGAACAAAGGGAGAGTACTCCATTTTGACTGGATCCCTGTGAATCATAGTCGGTTTAACAGAGATGATTATATTTTACCCCACTGGATTGGGGTTAAAGCCGTTAACAGTTTTAAAAATAATGTGTCTATCTTTCAAACTGTTCCATTATAATGAGGCAATTGTAATAGTCCATGAGCCAAGCGCAGAAATATAGTTTTAAAGAAAAAAATCAAAATCTAGTCGTCGCAACTTTTGAAATATGTTTTTATTTTATCATTTTTTATTTCAGAGCTGACTTTCAAAGAATTGTAAAATCATAATTTGGTCGGTATAAAAACTATATTTCTATGTATCAGGTTCAAAATATTAAAAGGATTATGATAATATTTAGCCGGAAATAACCAAGAACATTTTCTTTACCCAAAACATTATATAAATATATCGCCGTTTGATTATAGATTGAAAACGAAATGTCTCTTCTAAGTTTAAAGAAATATTTGTTTCTAGTATATGGAGAATTTACTTGATGAATAAATCTTATTTACAAACGTGATGGGTTGGTGTTGTGTGTCTCCTGTTAAGGACCACTGACGAAACCGTTATCGAACTTTTCTTGTGGCACCTGTCTACTCTCTATTCGGTAATCTTTACCTCGGTAACCTTAGCTGTAAACAAGAGGCAAACGTGCAGCTTTTTAGATAAGGGCAACGACTGGTTTACCCGATGTAATATGTATTGCTTTTCTATCTCACATCGAAATTCCCGTATCAATAAGCACTTCAAATATCACAATTAATAAGAAATTGAAAATCAAATATTGGTTGGTTATAACCTTATAATGATAAGGTTCCTTGTCTGTCACTACCTGACGATCGATGGCGAGATGTTTTCTAGCTAAAACATATTTACTTCAGGCTCAAAATAATACGCCTCAAATTTGTATCACAAAAACGTTGGTTAAGTTTGGTTAGTCCAAGTGAAATACCCATTTGTCTTATTCTAAAACACAGTCTTATTTTATTGGGCGTGGTCCCGTCAGCACAATATATCGTTCTTCGACAGAAAACAACAATAAAACATCACAACATTAAATCAAAAGAAAAGTGTTTAAGTCTTATTTCCCGCTAGCGTATACGTTATCAGTACATATACAGCTGTAAATTTCACGAATTCACCGACTTCTATCATGTGACATCTTGTTGTGATACACGTTACGGGAGATGATCATATTTCAACCTTTCATGTATGGCAATCAGATCATCATTTGTTACTTGGCGACGTTGACAGTAATGCAGCATATACACATTTGTCCTTGAATTACAAAATCTCGAGTTGTGAAGGCTATATCTGATAATGTAAACAGACTTTGAGGACAGCATGTTGGCGAATGAAGTACTATAATATGTTGATGGTGATACGATTACCACGTCTTTTTATGTAAAAAATGCCAATAATATAATTTTACATGCAATCAAGAGTATGATAACCACAACAAAGAAGTTTGACGGGCTCAAATGAATTTGGAAATGTACTCGAAATGAACATGGTTTCAAATGTATATCGACGTCGTATTTGCATTTCACCGAGACTATTCACTGAACACTTATACACAAAATATCATATTGCCAATGACGTAAACAAGTGATTTATATTGCACACAACATACACGAGATTATATATGATCATTGTTCATGTCAACAGTTTCTTAGTCTAATTCACATTTTGGTCATGTTGTACGTCATCTGAACACCTTTCTCATCCACGAGTAGAGTCTGAAACATAAAACAGATATAAAACGTAAAGTAACGTTTACTTTAAGTCAATGTTTATACAGCAAAATATCTCGAAAAAATGCGAAGCTTTGTTATATTTGTCAAAGTGAATTTACGCTGTGGTTTGTTTGTCCAAATAGGTTTACACTATGTAATATGTGCCCATGTGTGTTGACGCTGTTGTATATTTGTCAATTAAGGTTGACGCTGTGATATATGTGACTATGTGGATTGCCGCTGTGGTGTGTTTGTTTGTCCAAGTGTGTTTACGCTGTGGTATATGTGCCAATGTGTGTTGACGCTGTGGAATATGTGACAATGTGGATTGACGCTGTGGTATGTTTGTTTATCCAAGTGTGCTGACGCTGTTGTATATTTGTCCATGCGTGTTGAGGCTGTGGTATATTTTCTATGTGTGTTGACACTGTGGTATATTTGTCCATGCGTGTTGACGCTGTGGTATATTTGTCCATTCGTGTTGAGGCTGTGGTATATTTTCCAAGTGTGTTGACGCTGTGGTATATTTTCCATGTGTGTTGCCCCTGTGGTATATTTTCCGTGTGTGTTGACGCTGTGGTATATTGTCCGTGTTTGTTGACGCTGTGGTATATGTTCCATGTGCGTTGACGCTGTTGTACCTTTGTCGATGTGTTTTGACGCTGTGGTATATTTTCCATGTGTGTTGACGCTTTGATATATTTGTCCATGCGTGTTGACGCTGTGGTATATTTTCCATGTGTGTTGACGCTTTGATATATTTGTCCATGCGTGTTGACGCTGTGGTATATTTGTCCATTCGTGTTGAGGCTGTGGTATATTTTTCATGTGTGTTGACGCTGTGGTATATTTTCAATGTGTGTTGCCCCTGTGGGATATTTTCCGTGTGTGTTGACGCTGTGGTATATTGTCCATGTGTGGTGACGCTTTGGTATATTTTCCAGGTGTGTGGACTCTGTGGTAAATTTTCCATGTTTGTCGACGCTTTGGTATATTTTCCATGTGTGTTGACGCTGTGGTATATGTTCCATTTGTGTTGACGCTGTTGTACCTTTGTCGACGTGTTTTGACGCTGTGGTATATTTCTCCATGCGTGTTGACGCTGTGGTATATTTTCAATGTGTGTTGCCCCTGTGGGATATTTTCCGTGTGTGTTGACGCTGTGGTATATGTTCCATGTTTGTTGACGCTGTTGTACCTTTGTCGGTGTGTTTTGACGCTGTGGTATATTTCTCCATGCGTGTTGACGCTGTGGTTTATTTTCCATGTGTGTTGATACTGTGGGATATTTGTCCATGCGTGTTGACGCTGTGGAATATTTTCCATGTTTGTTGACGCTGTGGTATATGTTCCATGTTTGTTGACGCTGTTGTACCTTTGTCGGTGTGTTTTGACGCTGTGGTATATTTTCCATGTGTCTTGGCGCTTTGGTATATTTTCCATCTTTGTTGACGCTTTGGAATATTTTCCATGTTTGTTGACGCTGTGGTATATGTTCCATTTGTGTTGACGCTGTTGTTCCTTTGTCGATGTGTTTTGACGCTGTGGTATATTTCTCCATGCGTGTTGACGCTGTGGTATATTTTCAATGTGTGTTGCGCCTGTGGGATATTTTCCGTGTGTGTTGACGCTGTGGTATATTTTCAATGTGTGTTGCCCCTGAGGGATGTTTTCCGTGTGTGTTGACGCTGTGGTATATTTTCAATGTGTGTTGCCCCTGAGGGATGTTTTCCGTGTGTGTTGACGCTGTGGTATATGTTCCATGTTTGTTGACGCTGTTGTACCTTTGTCCATGTGTTTTGACGCTGTGGTATATTTCTCCATGCGTGTTGACGCTGTGGTTTATTTTCCATGTGTGTTGATACTGTGGGATATTTGTCCATGCGTGTTGACGCTGTGGTATATTTTCCATGTGTCTTGGCGCTTTGGTATATTTTCCATCTTTGTTGACGCTTTGGTATATTTTCCATGTTTGTTGACGCTGTGGTATATTTTCCATGTTTGTTGGCGCTGTAGTTCCTTTGTCGATGTGTTTTGACGCTGTGGCATATTTGTCCATGCGTGTTGACGCTGTGGTATATTTTCCATTTGTGTTGACGCTTTGGTATATTTTCCATGTTTGTTGGCGCTGTAGTTCCTTTGTCGATGTGTTTTGACGCTGTGGTATATTTCTCCATGCGTGTTGACGCTGTGGTATATGTCCCATGTTTGTTGACGCTGTTGTACCTTTGTCGATGTGTTTTGACGCTGTGGTACATTTGTCCATGCGTGTTGACGCTGTGGTATATTTTCCATGTGTCTTGACGCTTTGGTATATTTTCCATCTTTGTTGACGCTTTGGTATATTTTCCATGTTTGTTGACGCTGTAGTACCTTTGTCGATGTGTTTTGACGCTGTGGTATATTTTCCATTTGTGTTGACGCTTTGGTATATTTTCCATGTGTGTTGACGCTTTGGTATATTTTCCATGTGTGTTGACTCTGTGGTATATGTTCCATGTACGTTGACGCTGTTGTACCTTTGTCGATGTGTTTTTACGCTGTGGTATATTTGTCAATGCGTGTTGAGGCTGTGGTTTATTTTCCATGCGTGTTGACACTGTGGTATATTTGTCCATGCGTGTTGACGCTGTGGTATATTTGTCCATGCGTGTTGACGCTGTGGTATATTTGTCCATGCGTGTTGACGCTGTGGTATATTTGTCCATGCGTGTTGACGCTGTGGTATATTTGTCCATGCGTGTTGACGCTGTGGTATATTTGTCCATGCGTGTTGACGCTGTGGTATATTTGTCCATGCGTGTTGACGCTGTGGTATATTTGTCCATGCGTGTTGACGCTGTGGTATATTTGTCCATGCGTGTTGACGCTGTGGTATATTTGTCCATGCGTGGTGACGCTGTGGTATATTTGTCCATGCGTGTTGACGCTGTGGTATATTTGTCCATGCGTGTTGACGCTGTGGTTTATATTGTCATTGTGTGTTGACGCTGTGGTTTATTTTTCCAGGTGTGTTGACGTTATGGTATATGTGGCGATGTGTGTTGACGCTGTTGTATATTTGTCCATATGTGTTGACGTTATGCTCTTCGTGTGTTGACGCTGTTGTATATTTGTCCATGTGTATTTACGCTGTGGTATATGTGCCAATGTGTGTTGACGTTATGGTTTATATGTCGATGTGTGTTGACGCTGTTGTATATTTATCCATGTGTGTTGACGCTGTGACTTAAGGGCCAATGTGTGATGACGCTGTGGTCTCTTTGCTTCTCGCAAGGAAGCAAATACACCAACCACATTCTGTCTTAAGTAGACATACACGTATATCCTTCAGCCAATGATGCACGTACTTAGATGTCCTTAGCTGATAACAGGACGTTGATCAAATTCAAACCGAAACAGTTTAAGACTAAGGGAAACATATATATTGAATTTCAGAAAGATTTGACTTGGGAAATAGCGGCAACAGTATAGAACTCTCAAATTTATACGATTACGACGATGACCGTCGTATTTTTTATCAGTCCTTTGTAAACGTGCATGATAAAGGACCAAAGGAATCGATTACGTACTTCGTGTGAAACAGCAACAACAGCAATTGTTTAAGTACGGACGAAGAACGATGTTAACACCTACCGCCTGATAATGGTAAGCTAACAAAGGTATCAAGACAATTAATTCAAATTACTTGTCAATGAAATGCTTCATGACATTTTTTTCGTTTGTGAAGTCTTAATCACTATTTGTCAACTGGGAGAGAATGAATGCATGACACGATTTGATGTTGATATAAGATCCTCTAAGCTAAGGTATGGTATACAATGATAAGACACTTTTTAATGGCGTCGTCATCCGTGTACAGCGTCTTCCAATGACCTTAGCTTATGCAAAGATATTCAATCACAACTCAATAATTTCCTGCATGTATCAAGTAAGTAATTTACTGGCTTTAGAAGAACTATTGGTCTCCACCATAAAACGATCGCACCAAGTCTTAAAATTCCCTTATTTTATCTGCTGCCCGCACTTTTTCGTTTCCTATCTTTCTTCCTTTTTATCTACTTTCCCTTTCACTTATTAACTTTCTAAGCACCCGTCCTTATACGACGCTTGCTGTTGTCTCCCTAGACACCCGTCCTTATACGACGCTTGCTGTTGTCTCCCTAGGCACCCGTCCTTATACGACGCTTGCTGTTGGCTCCCTAGACACCCGTCCTTATACGACGCTTGCTGGTGTCTCCCTAGACACCCGTCCTTATACGACGCTTGCCGTTGTCTCCCTAGACACCCGTCCTTATACGACGCTTGCCGTTGTCTCCCTAGACACCCGTCCTTATACGACGCTTGCTGTTGTCTCCCTGGGCACCTGTCCTTATACGACGCTTGCTGTTGTCTCCCTAGACACCTGTCCTTATACGACACTTGCTGTTGCGAGGACGTTAAACCCCTGACAAACAAAATCTTACTGTAATTACCGTCTTAACACTTATTTGCATCGCTGTTAATTTTATTTAATAATTTAGCCTTTTTGCACTGCATACACTTTAATGAAGGTACAGTATATGATAATACTGAGGAAATTGTAGTGGAGAATTTTTTCAGACTAGAAAACAGTATTAGGATCGACAACTTTTGGAAGAGATTGATTCTATCGGTGTAATGTTTAGTATGTGAACCCTGTTTGGTACATTCGTAGTATACTTGAACATGTAATAAGACATATATAAGGATTGAATGGATTTTTTCATGTATATTGTGGCAATGAATAGCAGAAGCTGATCAACATATCCTGTGGAGCGCCTTAGCGCTCCTCAGAAGATATGTAGATCAGTTAGTGCTTCTGAGAAGATATGTAGATCAATTAGCGCTCCTCAGAAGATATGTAGATCAGTAAGCGCTTCTCAGAAGATATGTAGATCAGTAAGTGCTCCTCGGAAGATATTTAGATCAGGTAGTGCTCCTCAGAAGATATGTAGATCAGTTAGCGCACCTCGGAAGATATTTAGATCAGTTAGCGCTCCTCAGAAGATATGTGGATCAGTTAGCGCTCCTCAGAAGATATGTAGATCAGTAAGCGCTTCTCAGAAGATATGTAGATCAGTAAGTGCTCCTCGGAAGATATGTAGATCAGGTAGTGCTCCTCAGAAGATATGTAGATCAGTTAGCGCACCTCGGAAGATATTTAGATCAGTTAGCGCTCCTCAGAAGATATGTGGATCAGTTAGCGCTCCTCAGAAGATATGTAGATCAGTAAGCGCTTCTCAGAAGATATGTAGATCAGTAAGTGCTCCTCGGAAGATATGTAGATCAGTTAGTGCTGCTCAGAAGATATGTAGATCAGTTAGCGCTTCTCAGAAGATATGTAGATCAGTTAGCGCTCCTCGGAAGATATGTAGATCAGTAAGCGCTCCTCAGAAGATATGTACATCAGTTAGCGCTCCTCAGAAGATATGTAGATCAGTAAGCGCTTCTCAGAAGATATGTAGATCAGTAAGTGCTCCTCGGAAGATATGTAGATCAGTTAGTGCTGCTCAGAAGATATGTAGATCAGTTAGCGCTTCTCGGAAGATATGTAGATCAGTAAGCTCTCCTCAGAAGATATGTAGATCAGTTAGCGCTTCTCAGAAGATATGTAGATCAGTTAGCGCTCCTCAGAAGATATGTGGATCAGTTAGCGCTCCTCAGAAGATATGTAGATCAGTAAGAGCTTCTCAGAAGATATGTAGATCAGTAAGTGCTCCTCGGAAGATATGTAGATCAGTTAGTGCTGCTCAGAAGATATGTAGATCAGTTAGCGCTTCTCGGAAGATATGTAGATCAGTAAGCTCTCCTCAGAAGATATGTAGATCAGTTAGCGCACCTCAGAAGATATGTAGATCAGTTAGCGCTCCTCAGAAGACATGTAGATCAGTTAGCGCTCCTCAGAAGATATGTAGATCAGTTAGCGCGCCTCAGAAGATATGTAGATCAGTTAGCGCTCCTCAGAAGACATGTAGATCAGTTAGTGCT
>NW_018406991.1:24848-29992 GCF_002113885.1 Mizuhopecten yessoensis | reverse complement strand
GATGTATTTTAATTTCCTTAAAGTTGCAATGTACTTTGTAGTGTTTGTTAGTATATGTTCGATGTGAGAGTTCCATGTGCCGTTGTTACTAATAATGACTCCTAGGTGTTTGTGGTTTTTAACAATAGGGATAGGTGTGTTGTCGAAAAGAAATTGTGGGTTAGAAGGTATATTTGTGTTGGAAATTAAGAGAATTTCGGTTTTATTTGGGTTGAAATTCATTAACCATTTATTTGACCAAAGGTTTAATTGTTCCATGTCGTAGTTTATAACTTGTTTTATATCGTGTAAATTTTTCGAAGAGTGTGCTAATGCGGTGTCGTCAGCAAAAAGTCTAGTCATTGATAGTAATGTATTTGAAATATCGTTGATGTATACAAGAAAAAGAAGTGGCCCTAACACTGAACCTTGAGGAACTCCGGCTTTGATAGATACTTCAGAAGATATAGCATTTTTTAGTACCACTGACTGGCGTCTGTTACTTAAGTAGTTTTTAATCCAATCTAAAAGTTTGCCTTTTATCCCGTATTTTTTTAATTTAATTAATAGACCTTTGTGCCAGACTCGGTCAAAAGCTTTAGAAAAGTCACAAAAAACCCATTCAATTCATATAGTGACGTTACGGTGAACAACAATATGAAAAGTTACAACACTTTTTGTAAATTTATTATTTTTATTTCAAGGAACTCTTTTTCTGTTTTGCCCCTAACAATTTGTCTACATTTCTCCTATGATGCATCCCCATAACGGCAGTGTGTAGCTGACAAAAAGTTGCAATGTTACAGCATTTATGGGTAATTGATTTTCTTATAAAGCTTGAAAACCCGGGGATATTACTGTTTTTTTCCAGAACCTTATCAGCTCAAGTAAGCAGATTTTAACAATTTCAGAACAAATACATTATATTAATAAAACATCATTTGCAAAAGATGAAATGGTGTATGGTTTACAGTTATAAATACATACACATTCTAAAATGTCCCCCTTCACGCGACGAGTGATTGTATTTGGTATGCCATATTTCTGTGACGTTGAATTCTCTATAAGAGCGTCGCCCTCCAGACGTGACTTAGTCTGAAATGAAATTAATGCCAGTTTAAAGCTAATAGGTAACTACTTAATTCAATACTATGTTTCAAACATTAAGATCTTCCAATCAACATTATTTTCTGTTTTCCAACGAGTAAATGATACCGAAAGTGTGAGCTTTAGAAAGATAAATATAAAAAACTGTTTACTCGAACCTATTTTTTTGAAATCCGTTTATATAAGAAATTGTTATGTTTTTTTAATTAGACAAACCTTTAATGGTACTCCGTCTAGGCCTATCCCCTCAATTTCTTCTCCGAGTTTGTAAACATATTTTCTGACTCCTAATCCTTCTACCCCGGCCAGTGCAGTCCAAGTGTCCCCGTCTAACTGGTATTCCAGTGTTCCCGCCCTTTCTTTGAATACTTTGCGGGCCATTGGATCAAGTTCTGAAGAAAAATGCATTTTTATTATTGAGGGAACTCGGAAACATGTTGTCTTGTTCCAATATTGTTTAATACTGTAGAACAGTACTGTAAGCACTTATTTTAATGAACTCACATTTCTATATTGAGTATTGTCGCGGGTTATTTGTTTGTTTATCCTGAACCATTTACAGTAAAACCTTGTTATGATATTATGTCGACCTTCAGCCAACCTGAGAACATTTCTATAACAATAACTGTCTCAACAAGTTTCATCTATCTCAAAGCTATCGGTCTTTTTGATAAAATAGGAGTCACCGTAGCCACTTTCAGTTGCTACCTAGAGGCGAACGCTTAATAACAGTATACTGTATACATTTTAATTCATTGAATGAAATAGGGTAGCCACCTGATCATAGTTTAAGAGTAAGCATTAATATTTTAGACGATATCGCATCGCGCACAGAGGTTAAATATTTTATTGAAAGCCGCTTGTACATTGTATAATTCAATGGAATAGTCATGTACATGTATCCCTATGCAATGTGGTATGGACTATAGTTAAATTCTAATCATAATGACTATATGTGTTACGGTATATTACAGTATATAATGTTAAAGAGGACGATAGCCAATTTAACATATATTGATGTAACAGGAGAGGGAAAATGCACGGCCAGACCGGGGTTCGAACCCGGGACCCTCCGAAATTTTAGACGGACACTCTACCAATTTAGCTATATGGTCGCCGAGAATCGACCCAGTCCAGTTCCTCTACATTCCTTCCTTCTTTTGTTATAAGGCTTCGCCCGGAAGACACAACTATTCGGGTATCCCCTTGTCAAGCATACACTAAATGCTTGAAACAAAGGGCTGGTCACAGGCACCACTGTAATAGGTGAGGAAAAATGCATGGCAAGACCGGGACCCTCTGAACTCTATACGGACGCTTTACCAATTGAGCTATCTGGTCGATAGAGTTACATTTTGTAAATTAAGGACTACCAATCACAAATTTATTGTGGAAACCGACAGACGGTCGATAGAAAAAGTGCACACTGTAACAGTCAGCAAATTAGTGACGAATGTCATTACTTGCTTGAGTGTCCGTCACTGTCTGGGTATAGAATTTTATTTATAGATAAATATTTTTGGATGAGACTAAATGTAATTAAGTTCTAGGAATTAATGAATGCTATTAATATAAAAACACTGAAGAAACTTCGTACTTGTATCAGAATAATTAATAACAATATTTGTCCTCCTTGATACAAATGTGCATTTATTATGAAACAGTACTGTGTACTACCGACTATATTGTAAATACAGCATGTTTCTCTATACATTGTATTGTGAAAGAGAATAAAGTTGAATTGAATTGAATTGAATTGAATTGAATTGGTCGCCGACGATCGACCCAGTCCAGTTCCGCTACACTACTTAAAACCATTACCATCTCTTGCCACTTGGAGCCTTTTTATTTTTTCAATCTTAATCATTAAATGAAAACATAATAAGTAAGGTTGCATAATCAAAAATGAAAAATGAAAATGTAGAAATTAGATATTTACATTCAGCAAATTTTAATGTAAAATGTTGACCTCCTTAACGATGACTAGATACATAAACAGATGTACATTGTATCTTGTTCAAAGCATTACACAGAACTTGATACTATGGTTCCATCATATAGAGTTATCGAATAGTTGTATTAACAAGAAAGTGTTTATTAATTATTTGTGATTTTTTTTCAGAAAAAAACAACGGGTCCCTGTTTTAGCCAAAACTTTCACTGACGAAAATTATGTTGACAAGTTAACACAAATGACGTCATCACCAGATGAGCATTGCAATGCGCTACTTCCATTATTTGAGTCGATTGTTCTGATGGCATTTTGTTATTTACAACTCTCTTCGCCAGGAATTCAAAGGATGGTTAATGAAGGTTTTGTTTACCAAGTTGTCCGATATTCTATACGATATAGGTCAATTTGGCTTTTCATGATATTCCCGTGATTGCAAGTACGAACCCGAGTTTGTAGAATCAGCGAAACAAAAACACAAACAAAAAACCTGCAACCCTTCTCCTGACATATATATGTATCTTGTGTGATGTTTTTCTTTTACATGGACTCAAGGACGGATTTTTTTTCCACACAAATAATATAATACTTTTCTATGATAATGGTGTTGCTATTTTTACAACCTGATCGGCTCATACCGAATTTGATTAAAACCTTAATGATTATAATTTTTACTATTTGACTGTGTAAAATAAACTACATGTATTTCATATGTAACTATACGCATCGTGTAGCTTACAGCAAAATATCAAAACAAAGATGCCCGACATATATTCTTTATAACATGTACCGTCTTACTTACCACACCGCTTATCATTAGTATAAAATATATCCATGGGAAATATCAATTATGACGTCGTAATGGCTGATGACTTTGTACGCAGGTTTAATCTGTGTGTGCTGGGTTTGGTCTCGATAGTTAGAAATTGGCCAGGAACTGGCGTTATGTCATAGAAATCGTTAAAATTAAAAAAGAGAAGAAACGTTATCTGAGACCGTTTGTTTCTGTATTAAAACATATTAAAGTTATTGGAAATTGTTCTGCATCCGGTGGATCCAAAATGGCGGCTTCCATGCACGCGCGATTTTCCAAAATATGCAAGTGAATAGACTTGCTAGGCCTATGTGATGTCATGGTATATTTTGTCTTGGGTTTCTTTTACGTGTACGTGTTACCTATGAAGCTCACACAAGAGCGTTGGCTATCAAAGTTAACGTCTGTCTTTTACGGTTTCGTTTCTTTGATGATTTTTAGTTGCCGACACTGTGCCCCACTTGGTGTTATCGTAAAAGGCAACCGTTGTGGGATCATCTCAAAATCGAAAAGTGTCTCACACGTTATCTGCCAATGGAGCACTGTAGAGAATATAAGACTCTTTCATGCACAGGGGTGTAGGATAGGAAAATTTCACCCTCGGGATTTTCAAATTTGGCAACTCCCTCGGCATAGCCTCGAGTTTTACCAAATTTGAAAACCCCATCCGAATTTCCCTATCCCACACCCTTGGGCATGAAAGAGTATTTTTCTCTCATTCCAACCACCAGATCAAGCTCTGAAACTATGAAAATGCGTTTGGACTGGCCACCATTTTGAAAATATCATTTTTCCCTGGAGCGTTTTAGAGTAAAACGATTTAGCCAGCCAGATTAAGCATATCCCATATTTGCAAACTACATTAGCGCAAAAAAAAAAATCACATCTTTCTAACTTGTACGGTTAATATCTGGTAAAAGGTTTTCATTTCATCACGTGGTCTTTTCCCCATTGCGGCATCGGAGAGTTACAAATTCTTGACGACAGTCATTGTTGAGCCATTGTCACGTGAAATCACCCCTTTCCTAACCTGGACAGCTCTTGGTCAGCTTGTCACCCCCTAGGGGGAGATAGCCTCGTGCCGATTAGCACGTGTTCAATTGTGACGTCATTAAAATGCGTCATCGGTAATTGTGACGTCATCAAAAGTGAATGATTTGATTTAAACATATTTTATTTGTCATTCAACAAAAAGGATTAGGCACAAGTTATCTCAACTTAGAAACGCCCTCTCCGATACATTTCATTATATTGATTACATGACAACAACAACAAACATATTCATAATATATA
>NW_018406991.1:1885-24529 GCF_002113885.1 Mizuhopecten yessoensis | reverse complement strand
TTTTCGATTTCCTACATGAAAAAAATTAGGCAACATGTAACCTTGGTTACGCTGAATCGATGATTTAAAAATGTTAACGGATGGCTGCTTTCTGACAGTATTTGGTAAATCGTTCCATAGTCTTATAGAAGAAGGAATAAAGGGTTGGAATGAACTAGACAGTCGGAAATTGGGAACAGTGTAGTTTTCAGTATTTCTCAAGTTGTAGCTATTGCGTTCGCATACTTTAGGAGGAAGAATGTTAGTTAAATAAGAAGGTGTTTGTTTATTATGGAGTTTGTACATTAGGGAAAGTTTCTTAAGTTTTCTTCTTTCAGATAGAGGTTCAAGTTGGGGTTCTTGATACAGTGATTGTTTACTAGAAAAAGAGGGTAGGCCAGTAATAATTCTTGCTGCTACAAGCTGAACTTGTTCAAGTTTAGTTAGATCTGCCAGAGAACAACCATCCCAAACTTCACAGGCATATTCTAACACAGGCAGCACAAATACTTTTATATTCTTAACAAAGTTTTCCTACTTTAAAAATTTAAACTTTCTTAGTACTGATACTTTTTCCATGCATGTTTTTTGAATTTCGGAAGTATGTAAAGACCATTTTGCATCTGCACTAAATATTACGCCTACATGTTTATGTCTTTCAACACAATTCAGAGTCTCAGTACCAAAACAAATCTGTAAAGGAAGTATATTTAGCGAATTAGATATTAATATCACATCAGTTTTCTGTTGATTAAATTTAGTAAGCCAATCCCGTGACCATTTGTCAAGTTTTTCAAAATCTCTGTTGACACACATTTCAATATCAGCATAAGAAGACGAAGACTATATCAAAGAGGTATCATCAGCAAATAAGCGTGAAATACTATTTAAATTATCAACAATATCATTTATATAAACCAAAAATAACAGAGGACCTAACACACTTCCTTGTGGTTCACCAGCATTTGTGTAACTTATATTAGAAAACACACCTTTAACAAGAACCTGTTGCTGTCTGTTTGAAATGTAATTTTTTAACAAATGTAGTAAACCCTCTCTAATACCATAAGCATGCAATTTATGTAAAAGACCCCTATGCCAAACTCGGTCAAAAGCCTTCGATATATCACAAAAAAATAGACAAGTATATTTTTTTTCTTCTAATGAACAACATATATCATGGTAAATTTCTATTAACTGATGGACAGTGGAATGATGAATCATAAAACCTGATTGCTCTTCGTAAAATAAAGAATGATCAAGGAAAAATTATGTGAATGACGATATGCATACCCCAGGTGTTTTTGTTTACAAATATTCCATACTAGTTACCTTGCGCGGGT
This sequence comes from Mizuhopecten yessoensis, assembly GCF_002113885.1. Lineage (NCBI taxonomy): Eukaryota > Metazoa > Mollusca > Bivalvia > Pectinida > Pectinidae > Mizuhopecten > Mizuhopecten yessoensis. Next base: position 23,207 of record NW_018406991.1, on the reverse strand, counting down.
GTGTGTAACCTTGCGTTGGTGTGTGTAACCGTGCGCGGGGGGGTGTAACCGGGCGGGGGTGTGAAACCGTGCGCGGGTGTGTGTAACCTTGCGTTGGTGTGTGTAACCGGACGTGGGTGTGAAACCGTGCGCGGGTGTGTGTAACCGTGCGCAGGTGTGTGTAACCGTGCGTGGGTGTGTGTAACCTTGCGCGGGTGTGTGTAACCTTGCGCGGATGTGTGCCGGAGACAGGAAATGTTGGTGTACCTACAAATGTACAAAGCGCGTTCTTATGAATTGAAAAGCGAAGAATAGCCTCAATGCAAAGCATGGTACGAACCATTTACAGTAAAACACTTGTTATTCGATTGCATTGACCTTCAGCTAAAAGATAAGAATTTGTTTTGATATTGATGAAATAATCTGAACTCTCTTTTCGGAAAGGTCAATATTTCTACAATGGTAACCTTACTAAAATTGTTGGTCTGTTGTTAATGATGTTAGTCATCATAGCCTCTTGAAGTTTTTAAGTTAACGTTTGTTTTTTATCTTTACGTTCGTTTTGTGTCAATTAACGCCGTTCAGAATCCTCTAACTAACTATGAATGGTTGCTTGACAATATCACAACAACGCATTACANGTCCCTTTACCTGACTGAATATATACAATAGACAGATACCACAGTTTCAGCCGATGTTTGTTTGATTTTATTAATTATGGTTTCCTTTTTGTCAGATTGACTGATCGTAAATCAGATTAGATGCAGATAATATCACGCTGAATAATAAATGATGTCGTTTGAATTCTGAACTGTACTGTTTTGTTGCTATTGATTTAGATTCACCATTTGTTCAACATTCCTTTATTAATTAGCATGAGATTTTATACTATAACGATAAATACTACAATTATTAGACTTATATAATTTTAAGATAGATTATTAGTGAATATAATTAAACCCTTAACACATCGGTAATTACATAACAGTTGTTGCAAAGATGGGAACGAAAACAACACCGAGTAAATGCACTACGGAAAATGGTGAAATGTTTAAAGTGTTTAATAGTTTAATGATATGCATGTAAATGTGTCTTGTAATCATACCTCTTATGTCAATTTTGTGAGCTAAAACTAATGAATCTCATCATAGGTATGGATGTGCGTTGAAAAGAGGTGGACCGGAATGGTGTATACAAATAAATTTTCTCTTAATGAACTTACCTTGTTGGTTATACAAACAAACCCGCAGAGATACATGGCTTGCTTAACTAGTGTTTAGTTATAGATTCGTCCTGACGTTCTGGTCTCGGTATATTATGTAGTGTAGTTGTATTCACATCTAAAGGATCGGCCTGTTGTTCAAGTGTACATCACTGATCTGTTACCCCAGTTAGAACCGTATGGGCCTCAGTCTGTTCTAACTTATCCTACCTAAGTTTTCTGAAATTCCTGTTTACTCTCCAGATTTTAGTCATATGACTTTGCTGTTGCCAAGATTTAAATGAAAATAAAGCATTAGAACAATGAGTACAATCATGGTACCTATGTAGTCAACACGTTAATGACCACATATGTCGGTAGTTTTTCTCCGGATACACATGTATTACTTAACCATCAAAACCTGGCGCGCTTCCGCTTCCCCAGACGGCATGTGTCTGGTGTGATAGGACTTTAAGTTATGGACACCGTTGTACGTCCCACTTCCATCGTTTGAACAAGACTAGTATATATCTTTCCCTTCGTGTAATATTTCTAAAGAGAAATAATGACAGCTGACTAAACTGATCCCATTTACACCGATATCCGTTGGAATAAACAACACATGTTTAAATACCATATTAATGTTTACACATGCACTGTGGCCTACCTGTTGTGGCGTTAATATGCCTGTGTGTATTTCCAGGAAATAATCGAACTGAGATAAAGCGCTCGCTGATGTAGCATGATAAGGGTTCGGCCCAACATAATGCACAGTATCGCATGCCTTCTAGATAAACGATTTCCAATAAACGATAAGCAATGAATATGAACAATAATACTAACTTTTACAGTTCGATAGGCTCGATTCTCTAGCCCCTTTGCTTAACCCCTGGGTTTCGCGATCAATATTTTCCCGACCAAAAGATAGAGAGAAACCAAATGAAAAGTTTTGTTATAGTCAAATAACAAATTCATACATCGAAAATAATAAAGTTAGGGAAGTTTTCTTTGTGTTAATCATATAACAGATGCTATTAAAGTAATGCTTTTAATTTTGAGAGTAAAGAATGACGATTATGAAGGATACGGCATGTATGCATCCATATCGATTCTCGAGATGATAGCCTGCGAAACGCCAGTATGACTATATAGCCACTTCTGTTATATAAGGCGGTCATTGAAGTCTTTTTATTATTAGAGTTGGCTATATGATATACGAGGTGATCTTCTGGTCATTATTTCACTATATGAAGTGGTAATTTACCCTGGTTTTATTTATTATTATTTTTTTTATATATATTTATGTCTCATTATGAGGTTTTCATTTGATCCGGTATTTTTGTATATTTTTAGGTCTCATCATATGGTTTTCATTTCAAGAACTAAGATTGTCATTTCATTACGTTTGATTGTCATTTTCATTTGATCCAGTATTTTTGTATATTTTTATGTCTCATTATGTGGTTTTCATTTCAAGAACTAAGATTGTCATTTCATTACGTCTGATTGTCATTTTTATTTTACCCAATATATTTACATTTGCATGGCATTGTCACTATATAGCCTCTTTGAAAGCTGTGTCGTTGATGGGACTTTAATTACCATGCATCACGATACAAAATTCTTAGCGTATTAATACAACACTGACCGGAACTACACTATCCAATATAAATAAACATGACGGCTGCTGAAATATCGCTGGGCATTGCGAGATTTGACAATGTCATTGTAAATTTATGTGCAAAATAAAAAATAAAATAAAAAACACTTTTATTACAACGAAAACAAGACCAAGGTCTGCAATATCGTACAAAATGCACATCGGTTGAAATCACCAATGCCGGCAATGGAAAAATTTTTAACGGTTATGCAATTTATCAGAAATATCGTCTGTTACACTGCACTGATCAACAGGGGGTCGTTATAAATGTCTGAAATACACATATTCTATAGACCTACTGACACATATGTTACAGCCTACTGATATGAGTCACACCACACATAAACATTTCAGACATTTCAGACATTTGTAACGAACCTGTGCTCCGTCGCAAAATCTACCGACTGTTGTCAGGTTCCCATACAATCAATAAAAAAAATCACGCCTGGATTCCCCACAAAATGAGCTTAGAGAAAAGTTCGAATTAACTTCCAAAAATAAGTCCCTCGTGGAGGGCAAGGTAGGATTTACGGTGTTCACTGTATTTGTCCATGCGCGAAATTTGTTCCGGGGAAAAATCGAAACAATTTCAAGTCTAACTTTCAGCTCAGAGTTCTATTGATAAACTTAAATCACCCTATAGACATATCATACGCAATTGTATTGATACTGAATTGCGGAATGAAATTGAAGTGTTTGTTAAAATTTCAAAGTACTACTTTGTTCGCCGATCAGCACGCGACAATACGCTGTTCAAACTATTGAACGAAATTTTGTGGACTGTCGATAAGGCGGGCATTTTTTATTTTAAATATAAATTATAAGTTAAAAAAGAACACAAGAGACAGAGAAAACGTAAATATAAGTTTTGAACTGTTTTTGTATGGTATTTATGATCTATTTGAATCATTCAAATAGATCATAAATACGATAAAAAGCAGTTCAATGCTTAAGTATCAACTATCCAATGACCGAAAACGGTATCAAACAATTTTTGTCTAAGTTGTTACATCACCGAATGTATCACTGTTTTCTGTAAAATCTGTAATTTGTTGGAAACGAGCATGATAATAAGGTTGCTTACATTCGGTGTAACGGGTAGTTTATTAAATATGATAATGAAATGACGAGCACGTGTTCGGAAATAGCCATCCCATTTAACACAAGTAGACACATATGGTAGCTATGGCTTTCCATAGATAGCCTCCGGACAGCCATGGTAGGACACATGTGGTCGGCCAGCTGTATTAAAGTATTAGGCTGTAACTAATCTGTAATGGCTATTTTACTCACAGCCTAACATTCCTACATATTTAGGTTTTATACTGTGTAAACAAGGACGACGATTGTTAAGGGACATAGACGCTGTCTACAGACGTTAAAAGCTGACAACTTATTCATTGTACTGTCTTCTAATTTTTAATGGAGTATGTTCTTTTTGATACACCCTCACCCCAACGGTTTTTTTAAAACTGCTTCATGTTGTCATTGTGGTGAAATAAATACTCGATTCGAAAATATCTGTACGGAAGACAGATTCCATTACAAGATATGACTTAACAATGGCATGATGCTCATTTATATAGTGTTCCGCATGACTATAGCATCCCGCTTAAAAAGCTGCTTATTCACGTAACAAAAAAAAGACATGTTTCCAACTCTTAAGAACATTGTAAGTGGAAGTTATTAATCCGGAAAAAAACAGTGATAGTGATGTTACTGATAAATCTATCAAGATCAGTTTTATATTGTGGGTATTCCTTTATGGAAGGCGAATATGCTGGAGGTTTTAATTCAGGATAAATGATGTTCCGGTCTGCCACAAAAAACAATATCCAGGCAATACTTAAATATCGATTTATGTTATCTAATTGCAAAGATTATAAAAAACTTCTCCGTACTTAACTATTACCAGTTATCCTCATGTTATGTGTGTACTGTCCGTTTATATGTATTATTGAATGTATATAGGAAAGAGACAATAAGTATATGCCATTTGTTTACAACGAAAGTTATGTTTCTCAGATATCTGGACATTCAAGTCTGAAAGTCTGACATGTAAAGCCATGATTTATTAGACTTTAAGAGAATGTCCGAAAATCACTGAGATTCATTGGTAATGTAGCCATTAAAAAACATACCAATTATGACCTTGGGTAAGTTGAACAAGCCAAAGTGTATCTGCTGCCCCCATTCCAAAACTTGCCTGTTGTGAGGATGTTTAATCAAAAACAAATAAACCAAACAAATAAGCACACTGACAAAAAAACAGCCAAGATAGTCCATACCAACCTCCGGCCATTTATCTGCGATATTTACGGTCTACTAGCTTTGTTAACGTAGTAGGCTGATGTACTCATAACCTTGCTATACAGGTCTAGGGAAAGAGTAGGATTTGCTGTACCCAAATACATGTCCCTAGCACGTTCAGGGAAGAATTAGCCTGCTATATCCCACTACATGTCGTAAAGGGCGACTAATGTTGGGCCCCTGTTAAATCAGGGTTTTCGTCAGTGTCTTCTGCTAAGACAACATAACACGCCAAAATAGACCTGCTGCCCTCATTGCATTACTTGGGATCTTTCCTTTTTTTATTTCACTCTTCTGTTTGTTTATTTTTGATCTATTGATTTTTTTTGCGGTATCTCACTGTGCATCCTCCTTTATGTGACATTAACTATTGCGAGGGAGCTAAAGCCCAAACAAAGTTTAATATACTTAGGCGGTGTTTTGTTATTTGACTTAAGTTATTATCCCCGAACTAATCGCTACTTTGTATGAGATAACAAGCACTGGAATGTCACAAGTCCACTATAGCTAACTACCAACACCATTGAGCTATATCATATGAGCTCTGTCCGAGATAACAAGCACTGAAATGTCACAAGTCCACTATAGCTAACTACCAACACCATTGAGCTATATCATATGAGCTCTGTCCGAGATAACAAGCACTGAAATGTCACAAGTCCACTATAGCTAACTACCAACATCATTGAGCTATATCATATAAGCTCTGTCCGAGATAACAATCACTGAAATGTCACAAGTCCACTATCGCTAACTACCAACACCCTTCAGCTATAGCATATGAGGTCTGTCCGAGTTAACAAGCACTGAAATGTCACAAGTCCACTATCGCTAACTACCAACACCCTTGGGCTATATGGTATGACCTCTGTCCGAGATAACAAGCACTGGAATGTCACAAGTCCACTATCGCTAACTACCAACACCCTTGGGCTATATGATATGACCTCTGTCCGAGATAACAAGCACTGGAATGTCACAAGTCCACTATAGCTAACTACCAACACCCTTGGGCTATATGATATGACCTCTGTCCGAGATAACAAGCACTGGAATGTCACAAGTCCACTATCGCTAACTACCAACACCCTTGGGCTATATGATATGACCTCTGTCCGAGATAACAAGCACTGGAATGTCACAAGTCCACTATAGCTAACTACCAACACCATTCAGCTATATCATATGAGCTCTGTCCGAGATAACAAGCACTGAAATGTCACAAGTCCACTATAGCTAACTACCAACACCCTTCAGCTATATCATATGAGCTCTGTCCGAGATAACAAGCACTGAAATGTCACAAGTCCACTATAGCTAACTACCAACACCCTTCAGCTATATCATATGAGCTCTGTCCGAGATAACAAGCACTGAAATGTCACAAGTCCACTATAGCTAACTACCAACACCATTGAGCTATATCATATGAGCTCTGTCCGAGATAACAAGCACTGAAATGTCACAAGTCCACTATAGCTAACTACCAACACCCTTCAGCTATATCATATGAGCTCTGTCCGAGATAACAAGCACTGAAATGTCACAAGTCCACTATAGCTAACTACCAACACCCTTCAGCTATATCATATGAGCTCTGTCCGAGATAACAAGCACTGAAATGTCACAAGTCCACTATAGCTAACTACCAACACCATTGAGCTATATCATATGAGCTCTGTCCGAGATAACAAGCACTGAAATGTCACAAGTCCACTATAGCTAACTACCAACACCCTTCAGCTATATCATATGAGCTCTGTCCGAGATAACAAGCACTGAAATGTCACAAGTCCACTATAGCTAACTACCAACACCCTTCAGCTATATCATATGAGCTCTGTCCGAGATAACAAGCACTGAAATGTCACAAGTCCACTATAGCTAACTACCAACACCCTTCAGCTATATCATATGAGCTCTGTCCGAGATAACAAGCACTGAAATGTCACAAGTCCACTATAGCTAACTACCAACACCCTTCAGCTATATCATATGAGCTCTGTCCGAGATAACAAGCACTGAAATGTCACAAGTCCACTATAGCTAACTACCAACACCCTTCAGCTATATCATATGAGCTCTGTCCGAGATAACAAGCACTGAAATGTCACAAGTCCACTATAGCTAACTACCAACACCCTTCAGCTATATCATATGAGCTCTGTCCGAGATAACAAGCACTGAAATGTCACAAGTCCACTATAGCTAACTACCAACACCCTTCAGCTATATCATATGAGCTCTGTCCGAGATAACAAGCACTGAAATGTCACAAGTCCACTATAGCTAACTACCAACACCCTTCAGCTATATCATATGAGCTCTGTCCGAGATAACAAGCACTGAAATGTCACAAGTCCACTATAGCTAACTACCAACACCCTTCAGCTATATCATATGAGCTCTGTCCGAGATAACAAGCACTGAAATGTCACAAGTCCACTATAGCTAACTACCAACACCCTTCAGCTATATCATATGAGCTCTGTCCGAGATAACAAGCACTGAAATGTCACAAGTCCACTATAGCTAACTACCAACACCCTTCAGCTATATCATATGAGCTCTGTCCGAGATAACAAGCACTGAAATGTCACAAGTCCACTATCGCTAACTACCAACACCCTTGGGCTATATGGTATGACCTCTGTCCGAGATAACAAGCACTGGAATGTCACAAGTCCACTATAGCTAACTACCAACACCCTTGGGCTATATGATATGACCTCTGTCCGAGATAACAAGCACTGGAATGTCACAAGTCCACTATCGCTAACTACCAACACCCTTGGGCTATATGATATGACCTCTGTCCGAGATAACAAGCACTGGAATGTCACAAGTCCACTATAGCTAACTACCAACACCCTTGGGCTATATGATATGACCTCTGTCCGAGTTAACAAGCACTGAAATGTCACAAGTCCACTATAGCTAACTACCAACCCCCTTCAGCTATATCATATGAGCTCTGTCCGAGATAACAAGCACTGAAATGTCACAAATCCACTATAGCTAACTACCAACACCCTTGGGCTATATGATATGACCTCTGTCCGAATTATTTTCACATTTGGTAGTAACACTTAAGGGGACATATTTCATCAGTTAATTAAACATTGTTAATTTATAAACGAATCGTTGATAACTATGATTGAACAAATATTGCGTCTTTTTCGTATTTTTCATATGGAAATTTTGTTTTTCAAGCTTGGTGCCTCCCACATGGTATTTGTTTTGCACAGATTGTTGTACTTGAATTCGCAAGATCAAGGCAAAACATTTTATTTTAGGTGAAAAGTCGCAGTCCCTCCTGTATCAGGTATCCTGTCAGGTACATCCGCTGCCAGGGTGCTCACGCGTCTATCGTCGTACTATCACGCGCATACACAGTATACCGACGTGAAAGTTGACAATTCAACCCATCGTTTCATATAAACATTTATTGGTCAAGAAAAGTATTATAATTATCAAGATATACTTACGCATGGCGTCCATGACCTCGTCGAAATTCCTGTAAGAAGTGATATCGGCCTTCCATTTGTTGAGAAACTGTTCCACCATGATTAAGTTCTAAATTGTTCCCACACTCGTAAGATCTAAACACAGAATGTCCAAAGTTGACCGTCCCTGTTGCTTATATAGCCCTCGTCTGTGGCGGCTGTGTGGATTGCTGGGGATCGACACTAAAATATGCGTGTCCGGGGGCTTGTTTTACGGCAGCCCATCGAGCGATTAGCACCACTGACAAACGTATGTGCACAATTGTTAAACGCGAAATTAGCTTAACAATAATTAAACGTGATATTTTAACCTAGCACATTTACAAAAATATTAAATTAACTTTTTATATTACTGAAAGCTGCATTAAAACCAGTCATCAGAACATGAGAGGAGGAGGAGAGGGAGGGGCACAACGTATCTTCTAAATAACACATGTTCAAAAAATTTGTAATTAATTCTGTAAGCAAACAAGACTTTGAACATTAATTACTTCTTAGTTGCAGCAAGCATTATTAGCTTCATGACACATAACGCTAAAGTTCAAAATGTCTGAATTGTTCCTGCATGCCTGTGAACGACAATGACTCTTCGATAATAAAGTTGATGTATTCGCACGTTAACAAAAAAGGAACAATCTTAGTGTACTAATTGATAAAGCTATATATCGCGGCTTGGTACAGCTGAATCAGACCGGATACAATATGTGAGACAACACAATATAATGCCGCTCTGTGCATAGATGCAAAGACTTAATATATAACAAACATAGCTTCATAGCAGAGTGAGGATACACGTGTTTTAGAAATGTGAATCCTGATGATTTTATTTGGTTTAGCGTCCTACAATTGATTTAATATCTGAGGTTATCTGAGGATGTGTCTCAATTTGTGTAACTTCTGCGTTCACATGTATATGCGTGCTTAAACAGAAAGTAGCTGTACATGACTTCTTGCGATTGTACAGTTGGTTGGACAGGGTTTCACGTCCTATAAACATATAGGGTCATTTAAGGACGTGCCTCCATGTTTATTGTATATACTTGCTTACGCGTATGTGTGTAGAGGACAGGTATGATGGTGGATTGCCTCAGTGTTGGAGCTTTATAGTGTACCTCACTGAAATGCCATATCGATGGCAACCAGCGCTGCTTTCAGCACAGTCATATTATACTGAAAAGGGTTGAAACAGTCGTTGCCATTACCATTAAATGAACGTCAAGCAGTGAATAAGAAATACCATTTTTTAGGACTACGGTGTGTTGCGGCCGGGGGACAGAACCCATTTCCCTGTTTACCTGGGTGAACGTTCTACATTATAGCCAAAAGTGAGGTGTTGCCAAGCAAGCCGCTGGGAAATAAAAGGTTGTAAGAATTAAAGAAAAACAGTTTGAGTCGGTGCAGCGGATTTATTTTGATCGCTTTGGAGTCCCCAAGTAGAGGGCACAGAAGGGAATCCCCAATTATGTTGGGGGTTCCCACACTTGTCTCTTACGATATATGCAGTTGAAAACAGCAGGTGTATTCTTTTCTCGATCCCTGACTTGCAGAAAACCGAAAACAAATTTCATAATAAAAGATGGCTGTCTGGTGGGCATCCTGTTTCTCCGATCACTCATGCACAACTCAGGGCCACGGCAAAGCTTCGTATGAAATTTCAGAAAGATCTGTTCGGTATTACTTCAGAATTAGTGATAACAGACTTGAATCATGCCATTTTTTATCAGTCACAAAAAAGAGACATGCACAACTGAGGAAAACAACAAAATACCCTGTTTTCAGGACATATACACACATTCACGCACCCACAACGGAGACACGTCCGTACATGACCTAAGCTGTTAATAGGACGTTAAACAAAATAAAGCCAAGGCCAAACAACTGAGAACGAAAGGTATACGTCATGTGAATGTCATGAAATAGCAGTTCAGATTTTTTCGAGTTATAGCGAGAACAAGAATTAAAGACAGACGACAGGCGAATGAATAACGCACTATCAAGAAACATCCGGTCTGGTACGGTTAAACTGTCCATCACACAAAAGATAACCTTCATTTCACATTTGTTTTAGCATCCATCATTGTTTGGCCCTGATGGTATATCCTATGTTGATGGACTGTCACTCAGGTAATGATTATAATTTTACCGAGAAGATTCCTTTTGTTACCCTCTGCTTGAAGCGTAATAAAAGGCGACTAATATGGAAAGCCCAATTTGGTATCTGATATTTGCTTTTATGTCATCTGCTTTAAAACATAAAATCAACCAAAATAACCTTCCTGCACCAATTACAACACTTGGCATCCTCAATTTACTCTCTATTTCGTTACAACCGAACATCACCCCCAGAACAGTACTTCCCCATCACATTACACTGACAATAGAGTTACCAGTCGATACACTTAACACTTTTTTAATATTTAAGACAGCACTCATATTCATATATCTCTGAGAATGATTACGACCAAAGTTTTAAAAAATGCAAAGCGTCTTTTCAGTGTTGTTTTCTGACCTTGTGGAGTCATCGAAGTCATCATTTTGATCAAAATGCTCATTTATCTTGATAAGAATCTCTATTTATTGTTGATCAGAATAGCATACACTTTTTGAATTTTGAATTATAATGTAGCTTACTCTTTATGAGAAACTACTTTTAAAAATATTGTGTGTTTTTCTGTTCATAAAGAAGAAGGAAATCGATTAGTATACCCCCCGCAACGAAGTTAGGGTGGGAGGTATATTAGAATCAGTCTGTCTGTCCGTCCTTCCGTCCGTCCGTCCGTCCGTCTGGCTGGCTGTAGACAAAACATGTGTACCTCTTTCCTCTCCTATATTTATGTATGGATATTGATTAAACTTTGCACAAATGTTATACCTCAGATGAACATGTGATTCTCTGAACGCCAATTTGTTCCTTCAATATTTACCAGAGTTATGACCCGTCTGTAGACGGTACATTTCGTTACTGAAATGGCTAATTATCTCAGAAACGGTAGGTATTTTGTATACACATAAACTATGGAATGTTGAATGTATCTTCTGATGTCATTGGGTCAAGGGTCAAATGTCACGTATGAATAACGTTACTGAAATGGCTAAATATCTCGGAAACGGTAGGTATTTTGTAGACACAAACAAACGTATATATTGTAATAGTGTAGGGATTAATAAAAAAATCAATATTGACAAATTTCCTAGGTATTGTGGTCAATTCCGAGGTTGTTGGGTCAGAGGTCAAAGGTCATGAATGAATTACGTTACTGAAATGGCCAATGATCTCGGAAATGGTAGTTCTCTTCTACATTTTCCAATAGGATAAACAACACGAATACAAAAATTGTATTTCCCAGCGACATAGGCACTGACCGATGTTTATTTATAACCATCATGATTAATAAACACAAATACACAATAATGTACATCTCACACACACACCTATTATTCTCAATATAATAAGCCCATTTGAAAATTAAAAAATACACGTGTGCTTCTTGTTTTCTGTGTCGCCTGAATGACACGTATAGGTAACAACCCAGTGCATTTGCACGTGCAAATACCACCAATAGCGCCACCTATCGGCGTTCTCAAACCAAAGAGAAAATAATTACATCCTAATTCATACCGTCAACCGGTTGAAATTATATATATTTCGTATACACATATACATTACAGTATCGTAGGCAATTATGCAGGCTACATTGTGACAAACTTCCAAGGTCATGAGGTCAGAGGTAACAGATGCATTATGTTACTAAAATGGCTTATTATTGCTGAAATGGTAGGTATTTGGTACACAGATACATTGGAGTATATGTAGCATTGATGCATGCTACAATGTGACGAAATTCTGAGGTCTCGGGGTCAAAGGTCACAGTAGCGGTGCTTGTCTTTTTCATTTGTCTGTCGGTACGACATCTGAAGTTTGACTTTTCATGATTCTTGCTCTTTCTATATATTATTTAACTTGTTTATTTAGCCCCTATATGGGCAAAAAGACGCCAGAATGCGGGGGTATTAGTTAACCCATAGGCGACAGTTCATGTTGTGTTTGGTAATAACAAGTGGGAAAGATTTGGTGACAACATACCTTTTCCGATTTGTCTTGTATACTTTTAAGTCACAACATCATATTCAGCCATTAAACAATGGTATCGTGTGAGGCGAGTAATGTGGGCCCCTGTGGAATCTGGACTTTCTTCTGTGTCAACTTCGCACCACTCTTCTCTTGACTGTTGCCAGGATTTGTATTACACCCAAAATAAAACATCGACAAACATGTAAAGTTTGGGATACTTATATGCAAGCATGCAACATATCTTAAATATGGAAAACATTTTATCTTGATATACCTAACGTAAAGAAAGGCGGTTGGTTTTTTTCTTAAAGCACTTTATAAACAGCCGATGTTAACAGGAGAGATCCGAATATTACCGAGTAAAACGACTATCGTATCGCCCCTGGGCTGTCGTACATACCTACTCACTCTGTACCTGTTACTACCGTAAAAACAACAATATATATGTGCCTGGTGACATGTATACGATAAGTACCACCTCCTTGAGGAGTTACACTTCCTTTCACATCCGGGTTCTCTTCGTTGTTTTCTAATGAAATTATATCATCAGCAACATCTTTCGTGACCTTTGCATCCGGCCCATGTATATTCTTAAAAGGCCTTTCCGTCTAACAGTAAATACTTAGAATGAGGTTCATCAACCGTTCTCCGCTCCTTCAATTTTGTTTAACATCCTATTAACAGCTAAGGTCATTTAAGGACGTGTATCCGTGTGTGTAGTGTATGCATGCTAGCGTGTGTGTATGCAGGAGACAGTGTTTTTTTTTTTTTTTGTAACTTCGAATTTTATTCAGATTTTTCGAACACATACGCGTGACAAATAATGAGATACAAGTCTGTAAATAATGACAGAAAAAGATTGGTAATTGTACAGAACACTCATCTTACAGATTTCATACTACTCTACTCACTACATGTTATACATATAAACTTATTACACAGCCTTTGTCTGACTAACATTCATCATTAAACCATACACCCATTTTTGCCTGCACCAATTCGTACATACAAAGTACTTATGGTCATGCGATGTGCTTTATGAGAGAGAGAGAGAGGGGGGGGGGGAGAGAGAAAGAGAGAGAGAGAGAGAGAGAGAGAGAGAGAGAGAGAGAGAACTTTTTTCTTTCTAAATTAAATTTATTAGCAAGATTGAACCAGTAAATATTAACAGCTGATTAATTTTGAGGGAAATAAGCAAGCACTGTAACGGCATTGAAGAGAAGAGAGCTAGACTATAAAATTACAACTCGGTAAATTTTCTCCATTTTTTTAAATCTTTTTTATTTTATTTCCTTGCAGCTTCCCAATTGTTGTTAGAAATAAAGTTTTGCAAGTCATAAAATTGTTTTAATGCATCAATAAGTCCATTGATGTTAAGGGAGTTGTGAAAGCATCGCATTTTGTAAATAAACTGTTTCATAACAAGGAGAATTTCATTATCAACTTTGCAGTTATTAAAATTTTGAGATAAAAATCCAAAATTAAAGGATTGTTTATTGTAATCAAATGGGATGATAAGAGCATCTAGTAGAATTCTTAGACTATCTAGTAAATTCTGGACTTCTTGACATTCCCACAGGACATGTATAATAGTTTCATTTTCAGAGTTACATAGAGTACAGAGAGGAGAAATAACTAGATGTGTTTTAAAGAAAAAGGAGTTTGTGGTTAAAATATGGTGATTAACTCTGTACTGAAACCATTGGAGTTTGGTGTTTTTTGTAACACTGAAGGGAATCTTGTATATTCGAGCCCATGTTGAATCTTCTTTTTACCTGTTGGTACAGTATTATTTTTTATAAAAATATTATAGAAATCTTTCGAGCCTTTTCTGTTTTTCAGGAATAATTCAATGTTCATTGGTAAAAGAGGATATGGAAGTTTTAGTTTAGGGATTTCATTTGAAGATATAATCTTTCTCACTGCTGACAAAATGCTACATGTCTGATACTGGAGGACATTAGTTTTTTCCTGATATGCAGGAATAATTTTCTGGAAACTGTGAAAGCCTCAAGTATTCTGATCTGTTATCAAGTCATTTATAGTCATAATATTTTTTGCCATAAAAATTCTTACAAATACTGATTTCTGACCAACAGCTATATTTCTGTTTAACCACAATGGTGTTTTAAATATAGAATCCTTCATAAGACTATATTTTTCAATTAATAAATTCAAACGGTACCAAGCTTTGAAAACATCAACCCAGAAAGAATTTCTACACTCTTTTAGACATTTTTGCACAAAATCATTGCCACAGTTGGCTAGTAGATCTTTGTTAATGTAACTTTTTAAAATAGCTTGCCATTTAGCTGTGGTCTGAAAAAGCCTTCTGGGTCAAGATAATTTTAATGAATCTATAAATGCTTTTATATTAATCATTTTTAAACCACCGTTAAGGTATTCTTGGATAATAAATTCTCTTTTGACTTTGTCTGTTTTGCTGTTCCACAAAATATAAAAATAAATAGAATTAAGGTTTGAAAGAAAATGTTCATCAAGATTTGGCAATGCTATAAATAGATGGTTGAATTGTGAAATGAGAAGTGATTTAATAATATGGATTCTACCAATTGGAGTGAAATTTCTTCTTGTCCAGGTTTTTATCAATTACTTCAATTTTATCAATTTTTTGTCAAATTCTTTTTTGGTATCTTGTGCAAGTTAACATGAAACCCTAAATGTGTGAATTTGTGTCTGCCCCATTGCAAGTTGAGTTCTGGGAGGAAGGTGTCATCACTAATTTTTAGACCAGATATTTTAGCATAGGAATTCAATTCTTTAAGAGATCTTTCATAGCCATCTTAAGCCAAAGAGGTATCAATTGCATATTGTGAGAGTAGAATTGGACAAATATTAACTTGAATACCTTTTATGTTCTTATTATTTCCCAATCGGAGAGCTAAGATTTCTGCACAGAGGAAATAAATATATATGGGGATATCGGGTCGCCCTGACGACAGCCCCTTTCTACATTAAAAAATGATGACAGGTTTCCCCCCTGAATGATTGCAGCACTGACCTTTTTATGAAATACCTTAATCCAATTTCGTATACTTATTCCAAAACCAAACAATTGTAAAACTTTTTCAATGAAACCCCACGAAACCGACACAAAAGCCTTTTCAAAATCTATCATCAATAGCATGCCAGGGATATTATTTTCTTCACCAAATTGTATTAAGTCATAAATTAATCGCGTGTTTCCCCCAATGTAATGCCCCGCGAAAAACCCTGTCTGATCCTTATCTATAATGTTGTCTAAGACTGTTTTTATTCTATGTGTAATTGTTCCAAAAGCTATTTTATATATAACAGTGAGTAGTGTTATTGGTCTCCAGTTTTTTATGAAGTGCCTAAGTTTATCTCCCTTTGGTATGCAAGTTACAATTCCGTGTCGTTGAGAAATAAACAGTTCACCCTTTTCATAGCCTGAATTAATAGATCTTACCACAAAATCGACCAAATATTTCCAAAAATATTTTAACTCAGCTGTAAAACCATCTATGCCAGGACTTCATGTGTTTTAAAGTTTGACCTGCTTCTTCTAATGTTATAGGACCCTCTATTTTTTCTGCATCTTGTCTACTTAGTTTACAAACATTATAGTCTTTAAGTAAATCATTCAAATGTACATCTTCTATTTCACTGTCATTACTAGTTTTTCATAAAAATTGCGCACTTCATTTAAGATTTCTTCTTGTTTTTTAATTACATTATCATCATCTAATTGCAGTTTAGGAATTATTTTAGAGGTAAAATTTATATTTTCTAAGTTAAAAAAAATAGTTTGTTGGCTTCTCACCTTCTTCAAACCATTTAGCTCTTGCTTTTGTTATGCTACCTTTGATTTTATGTTCTCTGATTTTCTATAATTCTTTCTTTTTAAAGACTTATTGGACTAAATTAATATCATCCTGTTCCTCAAGTTTTTGAATCGCTATTCTTAGATTATTTTCATTCAAGTTTTGTTGTTTCTTTGCGTGGGCTGAGTAAGAAATTGTTTTTACCTCTAATTGTGTAAGTAAGGTCTCTAGAAAAAGGTGGATCATCAATAGTAAACTGAAGGTCTGCATCTGGTATGTTTGATTAGTTAGCAAGTTTATAAACAGGGAGACAAAATATACTTTTAAAATGTTAAAAGAGTGGTCTGATCTCTGTATCCTGCTTCTATATTTGATTGTATAGTACTTGAAAGTAAGTTTTCAGTCACAAGAAAAACATCTAATCGTGCTTGTTGTTTTCGATTACTTTTCCTCCAGGTGTATATTTTTAAGTTCTCATGATGTTCCCTAAAAATATCAATCAAAGAGAAAATGTCAATGATTTCCAGAATTTTATCCCTGGCCTTTTTGTCATTAATATGTTTGTAACTATTATCGTAATCTATAATGGGGTCTAGAACTAAGTTAAAATCGCCACAGATGATAACATATTTATTATTGAAGTCTTCAATGGTTTGAGCTACAAGATTATAAAATACAAGATTATCCTCATTTTGAGTGTCATTTTTAAAATTTCGATTCCAATATCGACAGCTAAAAAAATACCACTAGGTTCTTTTCTCTCTTGAAGTATTTTAAATTCAAAGTTGTTTTTAAATAAGATGGCAACACCCCTCGAGTTAGATTTATAGAAATTGAAAAAATTGAGAAATTGAAAAAAACACTGAAGCCCCCACTCATTTCTAATTATATCTTCTTTTTCATCAGTAAAATGTGTGTCTTGTAAACATATGAAGTTACATTGCTGTAAAGTATGAAAAAATGTCAGTACGCTTTGCTTTTTCTTCAATGCCGCGACAGTTTGCTGATATGATCGAAATGTTATCTACAGTATGTTAACAACAATAGAAAATCTATCAATCCGGAGAGGTAAGTGATACATACATTTATACATAAAAAGACACACAATACCAGATCTCTTGTATTTAGCCTTATTGCAGCCTATCGTATTTCAAATTGTTGGACAAGAGTAAAAACACTGAAAATAGTACATAGTAATGCCTATACACCTGTACCTAAGACAGTGTATTTTGGTGTGCTTGCCTCCTTGTGATAGCGCGGATCTGATGCCGACTTTAAAGTGCTATCTCACTGAAAGACCATGCCGAAGGCACCAAACACAGCATACCGCCCGGTCACATTATACTGACAACGGGTGAACCAGTTGTTGCCATTCCCCTAAATGCTGAACGTTAAGTAGGGAATAACAACTACCATTTTTAAGGACTTTGGTATGTCCCGGCCTGGGGACACAACCAATTGCCTTCCTCACCTGGGCGAACGCTCAACATTAAGGCCAAAAATGAGGTGTTGCCAAAAGGCGCTAGGAAATAAAAGGTAGTTAGAAGTAGAAAGAAAGATAAAGATCCCAAATATTGCAATGGGTGCGGCAGATTTATTTTGGTCGCTTTTATGTCCCCAAATAGAGGACACGAAAGCAACTCTGCAGAGGGTTCCCAAGATTAGACGCCTCCTACGAAACATGTAGTGGTTAACAACAGCAGAATTAGCTCTGGGTGTAACATTCGTTTCTGTGCAAGAACAGCTGGTGTTTTGTAAGTTAAGTATGATCTAATGGAATATTATCCGTCGTTTCCTGTCTTTTTTTCTAATTCAGAGAATATGGTTATCTCCGATACCAATGAAAGCTACAACAAACAAAGAAGCTTTATATTTGTATTGATGGCATATGTTTTGGCCACAGCTTCCTTTTTTAAATTGGACTTCCGCCCTACCATAGGTATATGGCAAGTCCCAATCAACAAAGACCAACAATTCAATCAATCTCAATCAATACAAATCGATAATCCAATCAATCAATACAAATCGATAATCCAATCAATCAATATCAATCAATCAATACAAATCGATAATCCAATCAATTAATACAAATCGATAATCCAATCAATCAATATCAATCAATAATTCAATCATCACAAATTCTAAATTTCACGACAATAGATGAAATGATCAGGCTCTGAACCTCGTGCAATTTCTAACTTCAATGTCGAATGTCCAATCACTTTGTTATTAAAGCAAAACATGGGTATAATACTAATAATGACCACACAATTATTGTTTTCCGTCAATACCTTTTATATATTTGCCAAAATACCCCTGTTTCAATTGGCAATTTAAGGCTGACCCTCCATCTTCCTTCATGGCAGCACAAAATGCTCTGTATATGATGGATGACCCGACAATCCAAATACATAGTAAAAACTTAAAGCAGCAATTAATTTGGTTGTCGTAAATTGTAAAGTCCGCTTCTCACAATTGCATCCGTTAGGTATTCATAATATAGTAAGTTCGGAAAAAAAGTTTACATTATGTTGCTATTTCTAGGAATTGATCATGAATATATATAAGACAGATCACATGGACTTTGAAAATGTGCACGATCTTTCTATTAAGATGTATGCCTACGCAGACACCATCACAGAAAATTAACGGAGAAGTGAGAAAAAGAAAAGATAATATCCAACATATTGCAAAGGGAAAGCAGTCAAATTTTGGTTTCAGTAATGTCCCTTAAGGTGGCTCCACACTTTCGCAATTATCCAGCAAAATTCGTTGAAACTTTCATATAATTGTTGTGCAACTATGTCGAGTTGATTTTATGAAAATCTAAACATTCCGATAGTTTGGGGATTTTTTTGGAAAAAATACCAAAAAATTGAATTTTCGTCAATTCTAATATTTTCCGGGTTTTTTTTGTGTGTGGCATTGTTCGGAACAATAACAACAATAATAAAATGAAAAGAAGCATTTCTAATTAACCCTACAAATATTTTATTTATCGCAAAATATGTAACACATGTTACACAAAGTGTTTTTTATTGAATTTGTACGGATAAAAGTGATTATCTACAAGCTAAAAGCACCCAGGACACAAAGTTCTATACATATAGAGTGGGAAATTGAACAAAATATACACAATGGCTTTATAATTAATTTATTTTACATTTTACAATCACTTTGATCCGGGTGAGAGTTATCTTCCTTGAAAAAAATCGGAACTTTTTGCAGAGGGGTGACATTTACACAATGACAGTTGTCTCTGTTTACATATAACAAAAATGATGGAAATAAATCAAAAATATGATATCAAAATTATCAATTTATTGTTCTTTAATGGAACCAAATTACCCTCAGTCATGTACACTTTGGACATCATTCCACAGTCCGCCAACTCACGGTATATTTATAATTACATGTCAGACCAGAGGCTATCGCATGGTATACCGTTCTCACGTGCACTCACACATGCATTTCATAGGTATCTTGATATTTTACAAAACAATATTTTCACAGAGTAAGCTAGTAGACTACATTTGTAAACACGATTTAATCGACAGAGCGAAACTCCCTCAACAGCGAAAATCGTAACGACCTCGAGCTTATGAACTCGTGTAAAAGTTTATGTCTATGAATTGGAAAGTTTTATTCCTGAAGTACGTGTGAGTATACATTTCCCGGTAAAATCTTGATATCGGGTGTTGACATATCATCGGCACGCACGTGTACTATTGTTTACCATGGGCCTGTTCGTTTATGCGGAACAACCGGTTTGACCGTTTATAAATATAACAATTTCGAAAATGGACGCTGATGACGATGTGTCGAGCGACCTTAATCAACACAAGCTTGAGAGTCCCTCAGCTTTTCGGGGGTTTTCAGTTTTAATCACCCATCACGATAAAATACACTGGGATACACCAGGCCTATTCTCTCTCCACACTTGCAGCGAATATGTGATCAAAATTCCCGAAAGCAAGTAATTTGGAGTATATAGAATCAACTTAGTAATTCTGTCGTTACAACACTTTCTACTAATAATTATTGAACTTATACATAGCCCATGCAGGTTCGAGAAAAGCATAGGCCTGTTTTATCACACTGCATGAGCGTTAGAGGAGACTAATTTGAGCAACCCCCCCCCCTCCCCCCCTGCAGACTCGGGGATTTCTTCCGTGTCTTCTACGAAGGGTACATGACAGAGACCAGCACTGATCTGTTGCCCCCATTGCATCACTCTTATCCTACCTTTTTGCCACTGTTCTTTTATATCTACATTCTGTTTCAGGCAATGTCTCCCTAGGCACCCGTCCTCATATGACCTTGCTGTTGTCTGTCTAGCTCACCCGTCCTCATCTGACCCTTGCTGTTGTCTCCCTAGGCACCCGTACTCATATGACCCTGGCTGTTGTCTCCCTAGGCACCCATCCTCACATGACCTTGCTGTTGTCTGTCTAGCTTACCCGTCCTCATATGACCTGGCTGTTGTGTGTCTAGCTTACCCATCCTCATACGACCCTGGCTGTTGTCTCCCTAGGCACCCGTCCTCATATGACCTTGCTGTTGTGTCTTCCTAGGCACCCGTCCTCATATTACCCTGGCTGTTGTCTCCCTAGGCACCCGTACTCATATGACCCTGGCTGTTGTCTCCCTAGGCACCCGTCCTCATATGATCTGGCTGTTGTCTGTCTAGCTTACCCATCCTCATATGACCCTGGCTGTTGTCTCCCTAGGCACCCGTCCTCATTTGATACTGGCTGTTGTGTCTCCCTAGGCACCCGTCCTCATAAA
>NW_018406991.1:0-413 GCF_002113885.1 Mizuhopecten yessoensis | reverse complement strand
ATAAATGAGTCGTGTTTGTACTTTATTCGGCCTAATGGTCTCAAAAGCCTGCCATGAAAGAACCCGACAGAACAAAAGATATTCGAAAATTAAACGATTTCTGCTAAAAATAAACGATTTGCCGCGAGAGGTCAACGCTCCACCAAAACGTAACACTGTTCCTTGAAATGTAAACATGCAGTTATAAAGCAAACTCTGTCCCATAAAAAGTAAACATGCAGTTATAAAACAAACACTGTTTCGTGAAAAGTAAACATGCAGTTATAAAACAAACTCTGTTCTGTGAAAAGTTAACATGCTGTTATGAAACAAACACTCAGTTTTAAAAATAAACGGTTATACTCAAAACTAAACACAAGTCTTTGAAAAATAAACGTCGGTTTAATCAATAAACGGTAACTCGTCAAATATAA
>NW_018406990.1:1653-2060 GCF_002113885.1 Mizuhopecten yessoensis | reverse complement strand
ACCTTCATAGCGTAAATCGGGGTCGTAACAACAAAACGTACTTATTAGCATAATAAAACAACGACCTTTATATCACAAAATGAAATAGTATGTTTCCCAATGAGATCATGATGACGACCATGATACTTGCCCATAGTCTTAATAAGCCTGCAGCTTTGGAAATCCTCCGTATGTTTTCCGTCATCGGTCGATAAAGAGAAAAATAATTTCACAATATCAATAGGGTGGATTTTTTTATTTTTTTTTGGGGGGGGGGGGGGGGGGGGTCGTAAAAAGACGTGCAATTGAGGATATGAGAAAGAAGATTAATATTTTAGATTTTAGTTTTCGGGTTATTAGCCCTCTGTATCCTCATTTAAGTGGCAACTTGTTTGATATCTCCAGCGGAACCATTGATTTTATCTTGA
>NW_018406990.1:0-412 GCF_002113885.1 Mizuhopecten yessoensis | reverse complement strand
TATCTAATAAATACATTATTTTCATGGAACTTCATATAGATTCATAAAGAATATATATATATATATATATATACATATATTACAACTAAACTCATAAACGTTTAATCTCTAACAAATCTTTCATAAATAAATGATAATTTTTTTTTATTGAACTCGTAGGAATCGATTGTAATTTATCCGATGAGAATTTAATCACATTATTTGATATATATCGAGAAGAATCGTATGACTGACATCTTTAAAAGGACGAACTATGCCTTATTGAAATTAACAGGTTTCACCACAGTAAAGCTACGCGTTGTAC
The DNA here is from genome assembly GCF_002113885.1 of Mizuhopecten yessoensis. Taxonomy (NCBI): domain Eukaryota; kingdom Metazoa; phylum Mollusca; class Bivalvia; order Pectinida; family Pectinidae; genus Mizuhopecten; species Mizuhopecten yessoensis. The sequence continues at coordinate 108 of NW_018406990.1, read as the reverse complement.
AGTCTGTCAACAATTCAATATCAACAGTTAATGTAGCTAATGCATTATGGGTATGTTGTATTGCCACTAAACCCAAAATATATGACTAAGGCAAGGCTTCGTTGTGCT
>NW_018406989.1:60735-61707 GCF_002113885.1 Mizuhopecten yessoensis | reverse complement strand
ATACTAATGTGTCGGATATAGTAAGGATTGCTAAAGGGCCTGCGTAAATCGACAAAAATTGACATTTTAAAATTTCAGACACACACAAAAACATAAAACTCTATTTCTGTTTTCTAAACCTGGTATTTACCAGTTTCTATACTATTACAAGACTTGATCGACTTGTCAAGAATAGAAACGTCAATCCAGTCAAGCTTTTTACTTGACAATAAAGCAACATACAAAATGTATTTTGTCAACTACAGAATAACCTGTCTAAACTGGCCCTTGTCTAATACGCATCCCTGTCTAATCCGGCTTTAGTTAGTGTTCCCGGCATATTCCCTATATAAACCGGACCCTGTCCATTCCGAAAACCGGCGTTCCATGTAAAGACATCCTGTTTATTCCGGTCCTTAAATTTCTAATCTAAAGATCACATTCTAAACAAAAAAGAGCTATCTAATCTCGGGTCGGTCTTCATTTATTATATTATTATTATAAACTGTATATTTTGTAAATAATTAAACGTTGTTATTGATTCATTTCTCTGTTGTTTATGTTGACACACTTGTATACAGATCGTATGCAAAACACTATGGAATGGTCTGCTAACAAAATTGTCAGATCAACATTTGAAAAAAAATCAATTGATCTGATACAGTTGTAATTAAAAACACACACACACACACACACATCCTATTATTGTTGTTGTAATAAGAAGAATTCCAAAATAAGCAGTCAAGTTTCAATCCAAGAATGATTTGACCAAGACTTTTGAGAGATATCAGGTGTTATAGTAAAAGGTACTGAAGGAATTGCTGGCACTCAACAAGAGAATGAAACTTGATAATGTCGGCTTAATAGTGCGAATCAATGGTGTTTCATAAAAAACATATGGTACAAAGAATTTCCGCAACTCCTTTACATATTTTGCTTCTTTATCTCAATAGAGATAGTTTATTAATTTTGAACTTTTAAAAAGAAAAACTC